>NW_013669371.1:29471-56159 GCF_000517525.1 Limulus polyphemus
TAAACCTGTACAGAGATCGTTAGTGAAAATACAGAGATTGTTAGTGAAAATAACAGATAAAATATAAAAAAATTTCTAAAGAAATGTTTGATAACTATCTGGACATTATAAAGATTTCGCAAGTGAAATTTCAAAATTTTCTGATGCATAAAGTATTTTTAATCTTAAAATGAAAATTACTTTGCATGATAGCTAGACAACATGTGAAAAGACACGAGAAAAACATTGCTTAACATACCTTAAGACGTAATAAAAAAATTTTATTTTGCATATGAAAGCATTGTAACATTTACTGATAATCTGCCAAACTTTGTTAATATACGTTTGCTAATTTAAAAGTTATAGCATGAAAACTATGACAAGTACAAATTGGTTATGAGGTCAGTCCCAAGAACTGAGCCCATGCTGAAAGAGTTAAACAAAAACATTAGATTGGATGGAAAAGTCAATTTTCTTAAGGCTTGTATACTAGACTTAATAGAGGATCTTAGATTAGTATATTCTTTCACTTGCATTATCAATATTTTAGTAGAAGTAGAACCAATCTAGCCTTACTGGGAGCAAGAACAATTAAACTTATAAACTATAAATGATGTTTTTAAAGTAGAAATTTGGTCCTCAAACCTAAAAAGATACAGCAGGTGACAGTTGAGTTTAAATACGATTCTGAACTGTACATGAGGATACACCCTTTTAATAATATTACTTAATTGATGTTTTACAACAAAAGAATATTTACCCATATAAGGTAAACTGATAATTACAGAGTAGTTAAATACTTCAAATATATTTGGTTTATTAACACTTCATTTGTTTAAATGATTACAACGTTTTTTTACTTTCCAACAAAAGTAGGAAAGTCATTCTTATATAAAAACTCTTTGATTTTGTTGAATTCCTTATGTAACAATTCATGTCCACTAGATATTTTTAAAGCACAATGAAACAATATTTTAACCAGGTTTTCCTTAAACAAATTAAGAATGAAGTTGCAAAAGGAAAATACAGCCTGCAAATGTTTTTTTTTGTGTGTGTGTGTGTGTATGGTACATTCAAAATGACCATTATTATTACCGTTTAAAGTGTCCAAATATGGAAGTTTATGACCTTCCTGATGTTCTGTTGTAAACTTTATACTTCTGTATCTACTATTCAAATATTGAATACATTGGGAAGCCTGACCAGAATTCTCAAAGATGAGAAAAGTGTTATCAACATACCTATAATATTAAAAAGGTTTAAACTGTTGGGGGTAATTTTATAATCACCTTTTTTTTCATAAAAATGCAAGAAAAGATTGGTCAGATATACTACCATTTTTGAATCCCTAACAATACCATCTCTGACCATAAAACTTTCCATTTAGAAGCAAGTGAGATTCTTTAACTGCAAAGGTCATTAAGTTCAGAAAAACTGATTTGGGAATAGTCACATTGTTGGAAGCATCATTGAGAAGAATACTAATATTATTAAAGGATTGACCAGATTTACAACAAGGTGACAGTAACTTCACAAATGTTCCAACCATGCAAACTTATCTTCAAATTTATTTATTTTTTTCCCATAGTCCTTGCGGACCGTTGAGCCGATGGCAGAGCAAGATCTGCCATCGTTTTTGAAGCTGTTTCTTACATCAAGGATGCAACCCACTTGACAGCCTTCCCTCTTTGAAAGGACGAGCATGTCTGGTGTGACGGGGATTCGAACCCGCGACCCTCAGATTGCGAATCGAGCTCCCTAACCACCTGGCCATGCTGGGCCATTCAAATTTATTAGGATTACTAAATTTCAAACCATGAGCTAACACTTTTTTTTTAACATCATTCAAAACATACTTTGAGTAATTAAAAAGTAAAATTATCAAGATGTTCTGTGAATGAATTTTTATCTCACTATCATGTCAAATTATTTAACTTAAGCAATTTTTTTCATATCCTTCAAAAGTTTTATTTCTGTGATTTAATATAAGTTTTTAAGTGTATAAAGTCCAAAATTCTCCCTTGATTTTCCAATAACTTAAATTCCCCTATGGACAGTCTTGACAAATATTTCAATAACTGTTGTTTTTGTTTAATTTCAGGTTTCAGTAATTCAATTTGAGAATTTTTATATTGTCTAAAGCATCAAAAATGAGAAGCAGAAATTTAAAATTAAGAAACCAAGAAGTGAAAGAACATGATAATCTTAGATCCCTTATTAAGTCTGTTATAAGTTGAATATGCTGTAAAAGAATGCAACATCATTGCCCAATCTAGTTTCTGTTTAAGATTGTAGCAAGAAACAATAATGAGGACAACTTCCATATAAAAAAACATTTGCTCATTCTCAAACTTAGGCCTGAAATCAGCATTAAAGGAGCTGATAAGAAACTGCTTCTAATTTTATAGAAAGAAATATTGTTATTTAAAATATCAATTTATACTAAAGTAAATATTGTTAGTCAAATTAAATGTATTCACTCCCAGTTTTGCCCAGAAGTTCGAAATGACTCTAAGACTTACTCATAAATTTTTCAACTTAGTTATTTATAAAGTTTATAATTAACCAAAGCATAGTGGTCAAGGTCATGAAACATTCAACCCATTACTATTTCTTTATTTTCTCAGGTGATAAATGAGTTTCATTCCAATTGTATACAAAAGGACAATGTGACACAAAGTTATACAGTTGTTGAAGTCATTAAATTGTATCTTTATTGCTGAATTAGATCAAGCTGACCAAATTATAATTACAAGGTTTAGATTTTAACCTCAGATGGTTGAAATGGTGCAAGTTTTTTTGGAGACGTTTACAGGTGTATGATTAAAAGTATCAAATACAAAAGTGACCATGAATTTTTTACACTTAATCCAATCTCAAATCAACTCCCCTGCTTAATGCATATCATGACGTGACAGATTTATGTTTCTGACAAGTTTCATTGATAGTCATGGCCTAATGAATTTAAATTTGCATCTAATAGTTTATTTGGCATGTCAAGTTTAATTATATAAGTATGAAATCTTACATTCAGAGTTGAAAATAACCATGTGTTGCATGTTTTTTTGTACCTTCTTGCACTTTGGAAGATTTTGGTATCATTCTAAAACTACAAACCTACCAAAATATTTATCTTTCAAATTCTACTTGACTTTGTATGTCTATGTGATTAAATTTAGTTATTTTTGTTGTTGTTGTTGTTTTCATTTTAAATTTATGATTTTAACAAAGTTGTATTTTGCAGGAACAGGTTCTAAGTTGTGCATGAAGAAATGAGTTTATATGTGCCTTATGCAATTAATCAAAGACTCCATGGAAAAAATGCAGAAATTGATAAAATACTTAATGAAATTACGAATGAATTGGAAGAAGAAAACCGCTTATTAATGTCTTTTTATAAAGATGCTTTGATGAAAATAGGAAATGTTAAATATGAAGATGTACCTCATTCTGTATTTAAACAAATAGCAGAAACAGTTGAGGCTAGATCAGATGATGATTGGAAGGACATTGCAAGCAAACTTGGAGTTGGCAATGTAGGAGAACTTAAAATTATTGAAAAACGTTCACGTAATTTAAATGAATTGCCTTTATACACTCTCTTTGTATCAAACTTATCAAAAGGTTCTGGGACATTGGGACAAATCTTAAAAATATTGTTAGATATTGAGCGTTATGACATACTACGTAAAATACAAGGTGAGATAATCACTCTTCAAGCAAAACATTCAAATTCACAAAGTTTAGAAAGAAGTGATTCCATCAATTGGAACCATAGTCAGTTTCCAGTTGAAGATGATTCATCATATTTCTCTTCGTCTCTCTCCAACAGACAGCAAACTTCTACAGACAATCTCTGTTGTGAAGTAAATGATACAACGAGAGAAAGTGACTTGTTCAGCTGCACAAACAGTTCTATTTACTCTGCTAGTCACAGCTTTGAAGGAAACAATCTAGAAATTACTGAAAGTAGAAATGATTGTTGCAGTAATGCTAGAGAAAAAGATTTACTTCTTGGAACTAACTGTTGTGTAACAGTAAAACCAGAAGAAAAAGAATTTGAAAACAACTTCAGCTCAAAATGTAACAGAAAAAGTTATAAAAATTTCAAACGTAACATTCAGTCTACTCCAGTGTTTCATGCTAACGAAGAAAAAAGATATCGAGAAGAAAGCATTGACATTGAATCAAGTGGAAGCTCCTATGAAATCTCCAACTTGAGCTGTGAGAGTAATGGCTCCATTTTCCAGCCAGAAAGCATTTCCAGTTGCAGAAGTGAAGACGCTGATATCAATGACTTGTATACATATGCTCCATATCAGGGAAATAGCTTTACCAGTAGAGGTCCAATACTAATGTCACAGGATGTAGCTGTCACTCTGTATAACTTTTGGGATAATGAAGGAAGTGTGTCAGGTCAATTAAAAAGAATACCAAGAATTGCTTGTGGAAAAGCTGATTCTCAGGTATACATAGGACCTGAGAGAATCTGTGAAACTTTATATCGGCCTTTAAGTAATAAATTTGCATCAGTGTTTATCACTCATACTTTAGATGACATAGAAGTTGCCATGAAACTGAAAGATAAGATGAATTTTCAATTTAACGTCACTTTTGCAAGGGAGTTAGATGTTGAGCTTGCTTTTGATCCTTACAGTAACATCAGAAAATTGCTTGAAAATGTTGACTTCATTGTTCCTATTGTAAGCCCTTCTTATTTGCAGGAAATCGAGCCTGTTGACATCCAGACAAGAAGCACAGATAGCCTCCATGTCCGTTACATTTTCCAGCATTATCAAAATGAGTATGCTAATAAAGCTTGTCTAAATTATAAAATACGGCCAGTGATGGTCAGTGGCATGAAACAAGCTGATCTAGGAAATCGTTTAGAGCTGAGATGCTGTTTAAGGTTATGGGAAGAAGTTCCAAGACTGTGTAATATTCTAAAGATGACCAAAGAAAAATATCCACATATGTATCTAAGACAGAAGAATGACTAAAGATACATTCATCAGAGCACCTTCACCTACACAAGTGCAATGTTAGAAAAGTAGAAGGTACAGAATCACAGATAATTTGAAACTGATAAATATGATTTTTATGTGAATCTTAAATAGGAATGATCTGCAGACAATTTTTCTATATTACATTAGTTCATCAATGCAATATTAAAATAATAATGTTAGTCAGGACAGAGTGGTAGTATGTTTCAATTTGAGATAGCCTGTATAAAATGTTCAGATTTCTTTTACCGCTGTAACAATAAATTTACCTGGCTGTGAAGTTCTGCTAAGCAAATTAACTTTATTTCAGTGGTGGCTTATGATCTCTGTTTAAAGTTGTTTCCATTCAGTTTTCATGCTGTCAAGGCAATTGACAACATATTTAAACTTCAGGAGTTTATTTGGTTGGTCCAGTAATCATTTATACACTTTATTCCTAATTCATAAAAAAAAAAAAAAATAAGTTTTACTGTGTCTCTGCTTAGCCAATTAAGTTTCATAAAAATTGGGTCACACAAATATATATTTATTAACAAGTGGCCTTTATTAGTCTTCTGTCATATTGATATTATTGTGCACATTAACGAGCTCTGTACTCAATATATATTTTTCTTAAATAAGGACATTACAAATGAGTTTATAATATATTTACTTTTCTTTTCTGATACTTCTGTTAGTGATCATGTTTATGGTAAAGAGAAATTTTGGTATCCAATTTTATGTTTTGTCCACATAAAATATTGTAAGTTTTAGAAGAAAGTTACTTTAGGTGAAGATTATAGGCTTTCATAATTTTTTACTTTTTTTGAAGAAGTGAATACAGGCCAAAGGGGGGATTCAAATGTAAAAAGCTTTAGCAGACTAAGCTACTGTATCATAGGTGTGTTAAATCTCAGATTTAAAATCGCTGATTATTGAAAACAGAACTCAATATAAGGTTTAATCAATGTCAGTCATTTATAAAGTGCTCTGAATCTTTTTAATTTGTTGGATATTGTAAGTTTTATATAGACTAACAGTAGAAATTTGAAGTGACATGTTGACCTCTGAAGTTTTTATTTTTGTGTGTGTGTGTTTATCTTTGATTGTGAAATAGAATAGTTCATTAAAGAACCTTCAGTAAAACTACTTTCTACCAGTTATTATTTAGTTTGGTCTGTTTTCAACCTATTCAAACTTATATTTTGTGTTTTTCTATCATTAATCATAAACAGCAATCTAATGTTGATTATTTTTTGTCTTTTTATTAGTTTTGAACTTTATGACATTAATTTAGAACTTTGGTTATGATTCTTTTCACTTAACTTATAAATATTACTTAGTTTATGAACCTACTTATAATAATGTACATTCTTACTCCTTACATTATTGTTATATAGATTGTAATGTGCTTGTGGCATTTTTGATTTAAATCTGTTATCAATATTATATCATTCTGTATTTTTTCTACTGCATACTGTATTTCAGTACTATAGACATATCTGAAGATCTTTCGATTCCCTAGAACGGATGAAAATAAACATGCATGTTAATTTTAAATACATTTTTTACTATTTCAAACTTGAGTTTTATTAAATGATAAAAAAATATATCTTGAATTGAGATAAATTGTCTTTCATCATTGTCACAAACTTTTCTTTCATTTTGGCAAATTAAACCACAGAAGTTTTTACATTAAACATGTTTGAGAAAGTTAATATTCTCAACTAATACCAGTAAAAGTCTACCACCCTTTGAAGGATGGGACACAGTTACTGCGCCAAGTAAGTATAAGCATCATGGAACAATCATTATGATATGTAACCTTTGGTGAAGCAAGAGTAATATTGCAATTTTATGACATTTGTATATCAGGTTTGCTACTTGCAAAACACTTTTACAAATATTTAGAAAACTTTACTTGAATATTCATAAATATATATATTTATTCATCATTAGTTTTGAAATGCATTATGTTAAAATCTTATTTCTCTCTTCTTTACATCAAGGTCTTCTTATGCTTAAACTTATTGTTAAACATTAGGTCAAATTTGAATCAATTTATAAGATCACAAGTTCTAATAAAGCATCCTTAGATTACATATAGAATACTGTGATCGTTTGACCAAGACAAATGGATTTGTACTAAAACACAAAGATTTCAACAGCCAGTTAAGATATTACGAGTACAGAACAACACTTTTGAAGCAATGAAAGATAAGTTCTTTATTAGCTGTATCAGCTGATTAATTTTGGTAACAATTACCATCATCAGGGGCTATGGTTACTGATATTAGTTATCTAAAGACGATATTATCTTCAAATTTCAATTATACGAAAACATTCTTTTGTTTTTTACAATGTGCCTGAAAAAAAATTAAACCAGTTAAAACCTCAAAATAAAAGAAAATTAATGTTAGCTGAAATTGCAATACAAAATACAACTCCAAATAACAAGTATAATTATAAAAACAAAAATTAAGTTACAAATAACTGTACAAGATGATAAAAAATTCAAACTATTGAATAATATTCATCAAATTAAATCAATATGCTGCAGGTCTGGGTGTTGATATGGATTTTCATGATCAAATCTTGATTCATTGTCTCCTATTATGAGCACAGTAGATATATCACTTGGTTAAGTACTTGGTGTAACAGACACTTCAGATTACTGTGATGATCAACACAAGGTTATAGTTTGTAACACATGGAACTGAAGGTCTTCAGGTTCAATAGTGATTTATGTAGTCTCTTCAGTGAATGGGCAGGAATATCCATGTCACCCTTAAAATACATACCACAGCCAATACCAATGATGGCACAATCTGGATATTGTCCTGGGCAAGAGAAGTCAAGGACCTGCTTTGCTAATGGACTGGTAGGCCAAGCAGCAAGGTAGACAAAGTAATTGGTACCTACCAGCATCTCAACAGTTCTAAGACAATCAGCAGCAAGTGGTTTATGTTATAACAAATAATCAAGAGATCTAACAGAGCCTAAGTGAGGCCTGGCTATCAGTTTGGAGCAGTACAGCAGACAGCTTATTCTCTCAGGGCTAGATGAAGCTTGGTACAAACCTGTGAGATTACAAGAGTGGGAGGTTTCATTCACGGTCAATACAGGAGCAGTAAGGACACTGGTAGATCTCACAATATCAAGTCCTCCAAGTGAGATTACCTCTCCAGCCAGCGAATATCAATTTTGTTCTGACAAATGATAATAAACGAGACAAGTGCTGTCAATCTTTGGTATGGTAAGCCAGATTTATTTAAAGTTACATACTAGTAGGTCAGACTTTGTAAAGTGTTGTTCTTAAGAATTAACAGAAATAACAATTGTTTGATTTTGTATTATTTGGCTAACAACTACTAATGAATAACATGAATCAGTTTAATAAGTTTAGCATATGTAATTTAATGAGAACACTGAGAGCAGAGCTGTTATTACACTAGTTTTACAACGTTCACTTCGATATTTGTTGTCCAAAGACAAGGTATGTCCTCCATTTTGCTGTCTGTAATGCTATTCCCATATTTTTATTTATATACTTCATGTCAGAAAATTTCTTTCATATATATATATATGTATATATATACTGCCAAACAATGGTACCATTTTAAGTCCAATATTCTTCAAATCATCTTTAGGAGGGAGCTTAATGAGACATAGAATTCATCTACCTGTGACTTGGTTAATTCTATTTGATATTTTGTAACTGCATTAGCAACATTGGTGTTGAGTGAATTGTTGAACAACCCAAAACTTGGCTTCATTTTATTGAATTGTTGAAATCTCGTATTGAAATTTTCAATGATACTTTATAGCTTTGGTACAAATTTTCTGAAAGCTATAACTTTAACAGATTATTTCATGTCACAAAATTTTTATTACAAATCTCAAAATGTGTCAGATCATTTCTTTTGAGGTTAGATTTCAACAAAAGTTTGATTTGAAATCCAAATATGTGAATGTAAAACTGGTTAATATTTAGTTCTTTTCTTTCAAATTTGTGTTCAGGGTATTTAAATATTGTGCAAGGTCTATAAACAGAATCAAGCTCCTTTGAAAAGGTTTCAAATTTTCTGTGCGTGTGTCAAGATACGATTCCAGCACCTAATCAGTTATAATAGAGACCCTCACAAAGCCTCGTGGTGCACCATACAGTGTAACATCTAGTACTGAGTGCCATCTGTTTTTCATAAAAACCAATATTTTAGCCAGCCATTTATTTAGTACTATCAGTAAAACTACCTAAACACTTACTTTGGAAAATTACTATCTTCCTTTATTGCATTTTTAGTTCATTATAAATTCCCTCTTATTTTGTATTTTCGTATAATGATGCGAAATGTAGCAGCTCTTCTGAAGAATTTAAATTTTCATTAGCTGTTCAAATAAAAATAAGCAACTAGCATAAAACAGATAGGAACAGTTTTAGATTGTATTTTGCAGTTTTCACTAACTTGTTTGTCCATCACAGAAACATGACAAGCAACAGTGTCTTGCGACAGTGAAACTGTTCCAGATGTTTTTAGTCATCTTTTCATCACTAAAAATTGGAACCATTTTTATGGTGCACTGTTTGATTAATTCTCTATCACAAAATGTTTTTCTTACTTTTATTATTTTCTGAGAAACAAGTAATAAAAATAAACAATCCACTCAAAAGATGTATTTCTGGACTTGTATTTAAATAAAAGTTTCCTCTCCTCCTAGCAAGAAATAATGCTATCAAGGCTGCAGTTGTAACTGTCTTAGATCATTTTTCTGTTTATGAGGTTTCTTTGCTACTCCAGTTTGCTGCTTAAATCCTTCATCACTCCAATTCCTCTGTATTCTTTGAATATTTTTGTTCAGGGAGAGAAACATAATGCCTCTTTATATTATATTATTTGCACACAGCCACCATCTGTACACAAGCTATGCATTGTAGTTTAGCTTTATGCTCAACAAATAAAAATTCCATTTCCCAACATTTTTGAAATTCACTTTTTCAAACACCTATACATGTCCTAATGAGTTTATATATTATTATAATAGATATTTTGAAACGAGCATCTGTTTGCAGGCTCACAGGACATTATTTGGACAGCCTTGGACTAGAAGTTAGTGGAGAGGTAAATCTCTGGACCTATCTAAGAACTGTCACTCACAGAATGAAGTTAGTCGTTTCTGACCTTGGATCTGGCATTGGCATCCTCAGGATGGATGTACTGTAGAAATTATCCATCAGTTTTGCTTGTGCAATGAGTGAGTTATGTTCCTCAGAAGATTTTTCCTATGTTGGCCAGATCAAGCCCAGTAACAGTGGATTGCAATGGTGTAAATAGCAGAGGGAATAACAGTACCTCCACATAAAGAGTGGTGTTCCATGGTTTACTGTGTCTAATGCATCAATATCATGTAACATTGCTATAGAAGTCATGCATGAAGAACTGTTTCCTGTCTAAAAAAACATGCAGCATTAGCTCTGTCCATTGTTGTTTTGTAATCTAGCTGTGTTCTGGAATGGAAATAGGTGTGGTAAGCAAAGTGGAAGTAAGTGATACTGGTGGTAACAATAGTATTGTTTCATTAGTCACACTACTGCCAAAAACAAGTATGTAGCTATCAACCAGTCTGAGGTCTTTGGTTGAGGATTGTGCAGACAATCTAGGCCCATTTCAGCGAAAGCAACACAGTGACTTGTTGGTTGACTATATCAACATATTTCCAGGATTAGATGTCTGACTGGGTCTAATAACAATGACTCGGAACAACATACAGGCAATGCATATCAAATAAGGCAACAGCTGTGCCGGCTTTCATATATCATTAGTGGCATCACCAGTAGTGGATGTTGAAGGACGGAGTCATACAATTTTTAAAGAGTACTCGGTTTGTTGCAGTAGTGATATTCAAGAATAAACAGATACATCAATGTTCTATGTTGCTTTTAGATGGGTGCACATGATAATTCAAACTTATGCTTATCCTTTACCGTGATTAGACGAATGTTGGGATGTGTTAGAAAGCTCCTGTTGATTCAAAAATTTGTATCTGGATAGTGGCAGGTTGAGCTATATGACGAGAACATATCTAATGCTGCTTTTAGCATGATAAGTGGCTTGTATGAATCTTTGCATCATGCCATTTCACCTGTATAGTACACCTGACACTTTTAAGAGGATATTGGATCTTATACTGAAGCAAATGTGATGGAAAATATCTATGTCAATGATGTTTAGGTGTTCAGTCACCCATTTGAGTTTGTGACTGAGAAACTTAGAGTGGTATTCCAGTGAATGGATAAAGCAGGCTTGAAACTGAAACACAAAAAAGTAGAATTTCTTGATCACATTGTAAGGAGAGACGGAGTCTCTACAGACTTGGATAAGGTAGCCATGGTGAGAAATTAGCCTCATCCTGTGACCAAACAAAATGTCTGTAGTTTTCTCAGTTTAGTGCTATACTATCAACAGTCAACATAGTAACGCCATTGTGTGCTCTAATAAAAATGGAGAGCAAACATTATAGTACCTTAAAATTGTTTTTGTGGGTGGTTCAGTACTGGCCTGTCCATGACAAGACAGCGAGTTCCTGTTAGACATCAACACCAGTGACAACAGAATTGGATGGAATTGTTATTGTAGTTGTGGAACGAAGTAGAACGCATAATCACGTACATTACTCATACACTCACATCTCTAAAATACAGATACTGTACAATGAAGAAAGAATTGCTTGTAGTGATGATCTTGGTAAAATACTATCACCACTACTTATGTAGTAGGAGGTTATCCATTTGGGTGGACCATGCTTCATTGAAGTGGCTAATGAATTTTAAAAATCTGTAGGGGATGAAAATTCATTAAATAACAATATTGCAATATCTCTTTGTTAAAGTACACTGTATGGACCCATAACACATATGGACTATCTCACTGCAAGGTGAGACTTTATCCGTTCATGGAATGTCTTGATCTTGGATGCTATTTAGGAAATTGAAATCATTTCTCCTGGTGGATGAATGCTAATATTAACACTTTGGGAGTTCTAGGAAGAGCAAGTGAAGAACTCCAAATTAACTAGGGTTCTCTTTGCCATATAGCAAGATGAAGCTTGAACAGCACTAATAAAGGAGTATAGCATGGATATGCATAACCTGTGGCACTTGTATGGTCAGTTTCATGTGCAGGAAGGTATGCTGTACCTTTGCTATAAACCAATGTGCTGTGATTCTTCAACTGTGGTCGCAAGGAGCTTGTGGTTCCCAGAGCTTTATGACAAGATTCTCCATAGTTTGCATAATAAAAAGACTGGTAAACACGAAGTTATTACTAAGACTTGCACTAACATTTGACAGTGCTTCTGGCCATATTCGAGTCGAGATGTTCAGTGATTGTGTGAATATTGTATGGTGCATGCTGCTAAAAGAAAAACAAATCTACGACAGGCGGATTAATACAACAAAGAATTGTTGGGTTCCTCTGTAGAGAATAGACCTGGATATTACTGATCCTTTGTGGAGACAGAGAAAATCATTGGTACTAACTTTTCACTATTTACTACTTCACAAAGACAGCCAAGGTTTATCTGTTGGTTGAAACATTTGCACAGTCCATTGCTAATGTATTGGTGGAGAATTAGGTAGCATACTTTGCAGCACCAAAAGAAATCCACATGAATCAGGGATCCAGTTTCAACAGGCAACTGTTTGATGAGTTGTGTAAAGTGTTAATTGTGGTGAAGACGCACTTAACCTTATCACAATCAGTATGATTGTTTGGCAAGTGGTTGCTTGTGAAGTTATATTCATCCTAGTTGAACCGACTGGGATAAACACTTGCTATATGTGATTATGATATACCGAGCACGAATCTACAAGCTGTTTGCCAAACCTGTTTATGTTTGGGTGGGAAATTATTTTCCCTGCTGACGTGATGTATGATCCTCCCCCATGAAAATACGTCCCAAAATGTTCACAAGAATACATGGAGATGTTAGAATGTACAATGCACACCAGTTTATTCAACAACAACTGGGAAGGACTGCTAGAAAACAAAATATGTTCTATGACAAGATAGTAAAATAACAGATTTTCCTGTGTGGAAATCGAGTCTTATTGGAGTATATGCTAGAAGAATGAAAGCAACTTGAATCCAGTTGGACCAGTACATACCTGATATTATGTCAAATGGGTCCATTAACATACGACTTACATTGGATGTGAATGTGCATGGAACACGTCAATAAGTTGCACATATACATCACAAATGAACTTCTGGTACACTGGCTGGGTCGGGAGTCTAAAGAGGAAGAGGATGCCATCTTGAGTCATACTGATTCAACTGATGGAAGGAAAGAGCTGAAAATATCTACCTGATTGTCTATGGTGAGCCAAATGAGAAGTTTGCTGGAGTTAGAGGTGTGAGACAATTCAAATCATCAGCCTGACCGCAAACATCAACCTCTCAATTTATATGGGTGGAATGATTAATAATGAAAAAAAGCAAGGACAATCATTAGGTTGAACAACTACTGATTTAAAGGAACTGACAACCATTGTTTTCCATACTATCAAGTGTGCACTACATTGTCCAATTTCCACTTGTTCATCAACAATTAAACTCTATATATCTTATGTTTAACTAGAAAGGTGACATGGTTGAAAATCAATGACTGACACAGCATTGCTAAACACGTTTTCGAAGTCGTTGAAGACATCTGATATAAAATGTCGTATGGTGTTTTGAGAGAATCACTTCCTTGATCTAGCATCATGTCACCTTATATACACTAGATTCTCACCCTTAAAAGTAGACCAATTTTACAAGCATTGAAGGAGTTGTGTTTCCTCTGAGTGTATATTGAGATATAGTAGAGTCAATAGAAATAAAGTTTTTGGCTGATTAGACTTTTAGATAAAAAGTTATAGTACATCTGAATTTGTCAGTGATTAAATATTTCATGATGCCTAAAATAAAAACCGAGCTAGTTTGATGGTAACACTGTTATTACTGAAATGTAGCTTCAGAAGGTAACCCAAAAAAGTTACCAAAATAATTCATGCGGGAGCCAGAGCCAATCTGTATACATTACTAGAGTATTTGACAACATGTAATTTTGATATATACATTTAGCAACATAGCTGTGCAAATAGATATATGTGTATGATCTTATACATGAACACGAACATTACGTTAAGTCATTTATGAGTACTATTTAACGCAAACGAACACAACAGTAAACAATATAGGCACTTTTATAAAGATTTGATCTCAACATTAAGAATTGAATAGTATGAGGTTAAACATGATAACTGACCTGGAAAGTATTACTGGAAATACATTGAATCTGTTATTTTCATCGATACTAATAAAATAATGTTTCAATTTTGATTTTGAAATATTCAACAGGTAGTGATTTTTTATGTAAGATATAAAGTAACAAAGAGACACACACTACATCTGAGATAAAAAAAATCAATGGGGGAATGGGCAAACAGTAACACCTGCAAAGTAAATTATAAATTGCACTAAAAGCTAGTACAAAACTTGTAAATGAAAGTAATTTCCTAAGGAAAGATAATGAAAACATTGGTGAAGGCTAACTATCAAAGGTAACGGCTTGAGTATGTTGGAACCTGTTTCAATCTCGACTCCCATTTCTTCCTACTGGAACCAAGCATTCTGTACACGACAACGAGATGGTAGGAAGAAGAATAAGGCTGAGTTGGAGAGTATAGCATGTGTCCCAGTTGTCTGGGAGGGAAAACAAAGAGCAGAATCGTTACAGGTAGTTGGTCAACTAGAGACCAGCAGAATCCCGGGGATTGAAAACTTTTTATGATATGTATTCTACAAGTGTTTGTCGTGCTTGAGTACACAGAAAGCTTATGGAAATATTGTTTGTCCAATACACGGCATCTTACTTCATAACTGCCCATCATGGCACCCTTTAAACTATGCACTCAGTTGGAATTTTGACCAGTTGGAGTTCACCCAACCTTATATTTTCAGTTTGTATTTTTGATAAATAAGATCGAATTCTGGATGCTTCTTGTTCTTCAGCTAGCCAGTGGTTTTGCATTCCTCTGAAGACAACCTGTTTGCAATGCACAACATGATTTGACAAGTTTTTGTTGTTTCTTACAAGTTCACTAGATAGGCATGGTTTGGTGATTTAAAATTTGCATCTAATAATTTATTTGACAAATAAATTTAAGTTATTTCCAACAATGTATGTGGGTACTTTCAGTCCAATATGGCATCGTTGAGTATTAACTCTTACATTCACAGTAAAAATTAACCCTATGTTGCTGAAAACATGATGTTGGAATGATAGAAACCAGCTAGCTGACAAACAGTGCTTCATGTGCTGCAAATATATGTTTTGGTTAATTAATAAATTATGATGAATGTATACGTGTGGTAGTACAAGCGTGCTTACCTGTATGTATATTTAAATTAGTTTGTGTAGATTTTCATTATTTACACAAATGTGTATACAAAAGAATACTACTAGTACAACCTTTCAGGATTTTGGCTTAGTGTCGAGATGTTTATTTTGGTCTTATTTCTGAACAGGTTACTTGTAATTCACCAATGTTTCGTTAGCTATACTTAGATGTAGTATTATAATATATATTTTGTGTAGATTGAACGAATATAATTTTGGATTTACTTGTAAAATCAGACATGATTTTACGTAATATTCAGAATATGGTTGACTTGTACCAAAAAGCATTTTGAAGTTTGAGTTGTTTACAGTTTCAGCACAGTCATGAGGAACGATCTTCAATCTCACAAGTGAATTGAGGCTCTGCTAGAGACAACCAAACACAGGTGGGACTGTACAGAGCTGGAGGGATTGCTACAGCGCCAGCATTTGCTCAGCCTGAAGCACATTGGTCACAGGTACTGAGCCTGTGAAGCCTGCTGCAAATACACAGTTACTGGGTCAGCAACTATCAAGAAAGGTACCACCATGCTCCCGTGCTCAACCTGTTCGTATCACAACCATCTGGTTGTGCCTTCAACATTATGTTACTGACTAAACGCCTAATTTTCCTATAGCCAAACACCAGTGATATTATCGAAGTTTACAGATTTCTCAATGAATATCTGAGTAAGAACCATATAACAACAAGACGCTTATCAGAGCAAAAATCGAAATTATTAGACCTCAACTGAGTTTGAAGAAATTAAAGATACTGGACACAATGCATAACCAAAATGTAGCAATTTTTATGTAAACACAAACATAATCAAAATCAAAGGTAATTGCATTTTTCGGTGACTTTAGAAGAGAACATTATGTATGTTAATCTATTAATGTTTCAAAATATCTAATATAATATCCTGTCCAAGCCTGAGAAAATATTATATTATATACTAATAACAACAACGACATTCTTCTCAGGGTGTATCTACAACACTTGTGACTGACGGTCACTTCCACTTTCAAATAAGGCATCACCTTACTTCTCAGTGGAAAGATCTCTTTCAATTTCCGTACAGTATGTTCTAACTCATAGAAATGTATTCCAGGAGAAACTCCATGTAACACACTATTTAAATGACCTTGCTCCCTGGATAACTAGGACAAGTGGAACTTTGTGGCTCTGTAGAACAACTTTTTATATCAAGAACGAATGTTCGATACGCAAACAAATTTTGGAAAATTTATATATTAAATAAGAAGGTAGGAGACACTTGGTATGCCTGTACATTACCCACCCTGAATATTTTCAAATTTAATTTTTGTTAAGGGAGCCGAGAATCTTGTGAATTGCCTAATGTTCTACTGCACTTATGAAAAGAATATGGTAAACTACCCAAAAGACTTCAGACCAACAAAGTGGAGCAAAGTAACATCATGTACGATGCGTCATTGAAATGTCTGCATTCTCAACTGTCAATGAGATAGTAATCTCCATGGGTGATGTAACTCAGAATTTGTTTCCAGATCCAATGACCACCACATTGTTCAGGAAAGAGATCCAGACACAAGAACATTCCTGCAACACCTATAGCCCTGTGTATTGTAAATATTTTTCAGCTGTTAAACAGCTTTCAATTGATTATTAGGTTGATTTTGTGTTTTGAACTTATTTGTATTTTACTTTACGTTATAGCGTTTCAGTGGCAAATTTAAAGGCTTATAATGTTAAAACATGGTATCATACCTATGGTGGGAACAGCACAGATAGCCCATTGTTTAGCTTTGTACTTAACAACAAACAAATACACTTTACATTATATCTTTTGTTTTTTAAGTTTCTAATGTGTTAATTGGCCAGAATTCTAAGTTATTTTACAATTCAATCTAAATTTTGTTTAAATTTCATATTGTAATTATGAGATAATTGTATATGATATTGAGGTTTGGTTCTCTAACAGGTTCCTTTGGTCGTTTTTGTGTATATGTCATGCCGTTATGAACGTTACCATTATAACACGATTACAATGTATTTTACGACCTGACAGGCTGTAGTTAGCATACTACTTCAACAAATAATCCTTTAATGTAAATGTCGGGACTAGGTACCCCTGAAGTAAAGAAAGAGTAGGGTGACCAGATTTCGAAACCGAAAAACTGGGATAGCCTAGCCTTTGTCCCTAATTTCAAAATGGTTAATACATATTTAAAATAGTTTAACTTTTATTTAATTTACATTAAATTTATTGAACTATTTCACAATATTTCCAAATGTATTAACATTGGCATTGTTTTTAAAATAATTTCATCTACTGTTTTGGTGATAGACACAAAACAAATGAGCAAAAACAGTCAACTTATACGTCCAAAAAATATTTAATTATTCACTTTATCTTAAAATATGCTACTTCATACCTGGATTTATTTAATAACCCATAACATTTTAAAACATACTACTTTTAGGTTTTAGAATTACATTGAAACTTTTTTGACATATTTTTGTGAAGAATGAATGAAACTTAGAAGTCATAACATTCATTACATGACTGAGTAAAGTGTGATTTGGCGATTGGCACTTCCTTAAATGTTTCTACATCCAGAAGTGCACAGACCTAGGTTTTTCACCATATACAAACGGGACTTTCGAGAGAGTTTGGCGGCAGGAGAGTGTGTATTACAAGCAGGCCTATTACTTTCGTTATTCGATGTGACACGCAGTTTTGTGTCTTTTATCTTAAAACCATGTTTTGTGTGTCCCCAGAACTTTTCTCGGGACACTGGAACAAACTACCAAAAAACGGGACTGCACACTTGGAATAATTATGATTTCCCTTTCCATAATTATTTGAGAATATATTTTTGTTCCGTTATATTCACACAATTTTTCTAAATTTTCTTGCAGTTTTTGAATGTAATATGTAGTTAATCACGGCAATGTTGGCGGATTTCCTCTCCTCACAACATTTCTCAAAGTCGTTAAAAGGTGTTAATCCTATCCTCTGTATATCATAACATTCAGTGTGTGTGTTATGCAACTCCTCCTAAACCGCTGGTCGCACCAACTTCGAAGTGATACGAAACTAATCGTCTCTGTCCTGAAGTTTGCACAAAGGTAAAAATTTACACCCCACCCCTTGGGGAACTCTGTGATTTTCCAAAAAGCCCTTCTTCTAAACTGTTGGACTCACCAACTTCCTAAATGGTGCCAAACGAACAGTCACGGCCCCGAGGTTTGCACAAATGTAAAACTTTTCATCCTAACTCCTTAGGGTATTTCGCGAAAACACTTTTACGGGGATTCCCAAATTTGACATTTGTTTACGTTAGAGCATGCAAATAAGTAGGTCTATTAATTATCATTCGTAACTTGGTAAAAGAAATTAAATTTGAGTTATAGCGGCAATGATCATTAAACTGAAAAAGTGCCAAATAGTAGTTCAAGCATTAAATGTATATAAAAGTAGCTCTGTAAATGTGTACCATAGGCCCACGGTTCGCTAGTTCCACAAATAGAGATTACATATTACAGCTTTAGTACTTAAGACTAAATTGCAAGATAGTATGTATGTGTTTCTGTACGAACTTTGGGAAAGTAGCCTATTCAAACACACTGTTGTGTATCTGCTCGTTTGTTAATTTCCGGTATAAATTCTTTCCGAGGAACTTCGGCGATACAAGTCCTTTCTTAATTAAAACTAGTTTATTCTTTCTTGATACAACTTTTTAGTACACAGAATTTCCACAGTCACTTTAAACATAACAACCTTTATAACACACGCTATAAATAACAGTGATTCACACACTTTACTTACGGTGCCCACTGTTCGCTTGACTCGGTTATCTCCATCTTCAGTCTATCTACATATCTATCTATTCAATCGCACTGGTTTTCTCGCCAGACTTATACCCTAAAAAAGAGGGCACTTCGAACAAACTCGGGCCTCCCCGATAATTCATGATCCTTCTAGAAACTCCAGCGCGCATGCTCCCAGAGTCACGCGACTTCCGCTGTCGTAACAACACATTACAGAGCTATGTACAACTGGTGTGGTTTAGAATTCTATGTTGTGGAAATAATGACAATTTTATATTGTTAGTAAGTAAAACAAACACATAATTAATTTGTATATTATCAGTGCAAAATTAGAAAAGTATGCTGTATTACAAGATAAAGAGATTACAAAACTCCAACTTCTTTACTGCCTCATAGGTCATTCTTAACTCTCTTTGTACTTGTACTTAAATAATAGCTTATTCAATCAACGCCTTCCCCCAGTGGGACAGCGGTTAATGTACGAACTTACAATGTTAAAATCCGGGGTTGGATTCCTCGTAGTGGACACAAAAAAAAAACCATTGTGGCTTTGCTGTAAAACAAAATTATAAAGTTCAAACAGCGTCATCTCGTTTGTATTTCCGATTTACGATCAACTTCATACTTCATTCCCACAGGTAATTTCGTTTAGATTTTCTGGTATTTTTGCACATATCTGGTAGTGCTGCACTGGTACAGATT
Organism: Limulus polyphemus; assembly: GCF_000517525.1. Lineage (NCBI taxonomy): Eukaryota > Metazoa > Arthropoda > Merostomata > Xiphosura > Limulidae > Limulus > Limulus polyphemus. The sequence continues at coordinate 49,374 of NW_013669371.1, forward strand.
TCGTTTATGAGAGAGTCACGTGACAGCTAGTGTAATATTTAATAGCAATACCGAGGCTCAAGTGTTTCAACTTCATACCTTGTGTCGTTACGAAAATAACCAATTCAGTTACGTAAGTTTATATTTGTTGTGTTAGAGATGTGTTTTGTTGAGTTTATTTTAATTTTTAGTATTTCTTGAAACATTGAAAGTTATTGTCTTTGTAATGGATTGTCGCATAGATCTCAATAGGACATGTCTAGCCGGACGGGGGGGGGGGGGCAACTGCCTAGGGGCCCGGGCGAATGAAACCTTGTTATGCCGTAAAGCCTGCATAGCATCTTTAGGCTATATCTTAATTTAATGATAAAAACCATAGTTTTTTGCTTTTCTTTGCATATGGACGCTTGATACATTAAGAACAACTGAAGTAATAATTTGAGTAATAATTAATATGTATATGTTACTTTATAGATTTAATAGATATTTGTTGTTACTTTATAGATTTAATCGGTATTTGTTGTTACTTTATAGATTTAATAGATATTTGTTGTTACTTTATTAACGTTTGTACGCTTATACTGTGAGGTAAAACGGCTGCTGGTTTATGAGCTCGTTGCTACCCTAATTTAGGATCTTCTTTTTAATAAATTCTTCAAGATGTTAAAAGAGAGAGAGAGAGAAAGGGGGCCCTTGCTGGCTCTCGACGCTCCTGCCTGTACTGTAGGCTAGTTGATAGTGATGAGTGCTAATGACATCTCAATCTTAAAAACTCTAAGTAACTTAGTTTGGCAAAATTAAATCTTTCCTTTGTTATGCCAAGCTTTAAATACAATGTTGATATTCTACTGAAATTAAAGAAATATGAGAAGTTGATATTTCAGAATGAAAAAAAACTATTCATTTGGAATAACAATGACAAGAGTCTAAAGTTTAAAATGAGAATTTTACTTGTAGTTGCATGAACAACTTTGTGAATCTGTTGAGCAAAAAACAAATGCATACTATGGAAGATGTTTCATCTGTAAATAAGGTTACCAAATTTCTAGATTGAAAAATTGGGACTTTTTTGTTGTTGTTTCCATAGGGAATGACACTGTAACAACTTTTAAACACTTTAAACTACAGTAGTACACATATTACCATTTTCTAAGTAATCTGATAGTCATTAAGTTCAGTTTTAAAACTACTAAAAACCGAATTTGTTAAAATCTTATCTAGTTCAAAAATATGAATAAAAAATGCACCTAAAGCATTAAGTTGCTTTGAACCCATTCACAAGAGCAATGTTGCTTCTTTATTTTCTTATTTGTGTCTGGGCAGGTCTTCAAATCTCAACTCTTGCAGCTGTATTTTGACAGGTTAGGTTAAGGAAATGTAAGAGAAGGGGAGGGAAGATTGTACCACGTGAACTGTCTTTGTTAGGTGATTCTCCAAGTAAAGTTTAAAGGAGTTCTGTTTAATGACAAACTCTACATAACAAACTTACATTGAGGTACAGAGAAACTGGGATAACTTAATACTTTAACTGTTTCTGATTGGAACCTAAAAAAGTAAAGACTTAAAATTGGGGTGATCCCAGTTTTACTGGTATCTCTGGTAACCCTATACCTGTAAGTGTAAATGATGCCAAACTTGTCTATTGCCATGTCTTTAGTTTTTTATTTAACTCGTGAAGGCAGTTTTGTGCAGTGTAAGGTTATTTTTTGTACTTTGCCTCCATGGTCCAGTTTTTAATGTAAGTACTTCCTCCAAACAACTTCAGTATGTTGTTTATCATTATGAAAGGCAGTAACTATAATATATAAATTGAAACATTGTATTTTGTTAATAAAATGTCTCGTATCTCTAAGGAAGTAAATATTTATTCACTATATTTACATCATATTTTTTTGGTTTTGCACCTCCTTCATAATAGGTAACAGCTGCTCAAGAAGCTCAGCTGTAACTGAAAAGAAAACTGGAGATTTGGATGTGTTTGAAGTGTAAATTTAAGCAGATGTAATCTTTGATGTTGGTGCAAAACCAAAATGCCAGAATGTTATCTTTGAGTAAAGGGTAATATTATGTGAAAATTACCAACATAAGCTAGTCTGTGCTACAAAGTCTGAAAAAGACTAAAATATTTTAGTGGCTATTTAGCCATACTGAAGTCATTTGTTTATTGTTAGGAAATGTTATAAATATTAAAATATAACCACATTGTTTTAAGGTATGTACCAAGAATTTATACCTAACCATTACTTGTTGTCATCTTGCATAGAGCAGAAAGTAACATTAATGTTGTCATGCTACTTTTCGATGACACTGTGTGCATATGCAGGAGTGTGCCAAATATGTATTATAATGATGGTTGTAACCATTTATTGATACATGTGCCCATCCCAGACCATGTCTTACTGATGGCTCAAATACTAATGCAGCAATTACTTGTTATATATTCCAGAATTATGGTGAAAATGTTCACTCTTGGATACAACTACATGACATAGCTGTTGTGGTATTTAAGATTTAGGTATGCATTGGATGTCCTTCACAAACTGGATATGAAAACTCAAATACCATTCTTTTTTGGAAAAAGATGTAACCAGCATCATACAAAGGAATGTGACAGAAGTGCATTGGGTGGTAGAAGCATTAAATGGACATATAAAAACAAAGAAATTTCTGGATAGACGACTATTTATTAACTTGTGGATTACTTTTATAATGGATTGTGAGTATTGACTGTGCATGTTGCCAGTGGCAAAACACAAGAGTGAAGCTGATTCTGTTACACAATGCATTTTTGAGCTGGTGAAATACACTCGGCATACATAAATGGACTGTTGAGTCCAAAGGCTTAGCATGAAAGAGTTAGATGTTAAAAAAGATAAAAACAGTTGATGAAACATTGAACTTTCCACAGTCTTCTGAATAATGTCTGTAATCACCAACACTTTGTAAATACCAGCTGAAGCAAGTGGTATTAAACACATAAGAACATCAACCTACAGATGGGCTGTATGTTGATTTAGATCAGTAATGAAAGGGGGTGATCTTCCTTGTATGAAAATTCAATCTTGTCACGTTTCATGCAAGATGTACCCTTTATTAATTCATCATATTGGTCAGAGTGACCAACTTCTTTTAATTTGGTATTGCCTGTGTGCAAACAATTAGTGGTATGCTGTGAACATTATATTATCAGTATTGTGGTTCCTGGGGCTCAAATGGCACAAGGAACACAGATTCAGAATGTCAGCTTCCATACCTGAAGACATTCAGGATGCTGCAGAAATTATCTATGACACCTTTAAGGAATCAGACACTGACTGAAGGTGGGATGTGAATACTTTGCATCCACAGTATGTAAAATTTGTCATTTTTTTCATTAAATTATGGACAAAATTAAATGCCAGTTTCAGGAGATTTTTGCAGTTTTCATCATTTGTGGTATGAGGTAAACACTATATTCACAAAAAGTGAGCACATTTGTTGTCTTATACTGTAAATCCTTAATTTTAAAGTGGAATGACAATAGACAGTTTCATACTTAAAAATTTTATATTGTTGATTGAGAAAGAACACTGCGGAACATAATGTACAGACACTAAATTTTGGAATAAAATCTTAATCACTTTAAAAGATACCACTGAAATTTGGAAATGCTCATTTTATTCAGAAGAAGAATCGACTGTGAAGTTCAATATCTTCTACTTAAATATTAACTGTACTTGGGATATATTAAAAAAATTTCTTTGTTTTTTTGTTACCTGCTGGTGGCAGCACAAACTACTTCTATTTCATATGATTATTGTTAAGACAGTAAACTGAGGCTTGACTGTTCTTTGAGGAAATTTAAAAAAATTATGCAAAAAAAAGAAAGATAATGAATGAAATGAAAATTGATCTATTCTAAATGAAGAGAGTGAGAAATTTAGTTGTTGTTTTTTTTTTATTAAGTTCTCTAGGTTTCTAATCCATTATAGAATAGAAAACAACTTAGCCAATAATACAGAAACCTGATAGAACAACTGAAGCTGTATGTTCTTTAGGACTAATTGCAAATCCATTTGGCTAATTCATCACTAATGAAATAATCTTTATCTCAAATATCTGTCAATGTCAGTGTTAGAGAAACAACATTCAGTGGAATATCTGTGCTGATTTGCTCATTTTTATATTCACATAAGTTATTGTATTTATACATCCCTTATGCTTTTACTTTGTTCCAGTAGTCAAGTAGCAAGTTTTTCTGAGCTGTATGTTTTTACAATGTCATGCACTTTTTTTTCTGAATGGGGGTTTTACAAGTATATGAGGTTTTCTTATAATGTGTTTTTGAACGTTACATGTAAACAGTATATAAATATTGACTAAAATATCTGTTATATCAACATTCACTTAGATTTTTATCTTCTATGACACATAGTTTTCTGTAAATGTTAGCAAATTTCTGAATGGACGAGAAATAAAAAAGTAACTAACTTTTAGAAGGTAAATAGTAGCATGTAATCTTTTGATGCAGTGGTACCCAGCTTGTAATATGTCTATCTACCCCAAGGGTATTTGTGGACCTTTGCAAAACATAACATTAAAAAGAAACTAAAGCCCACGTTTCAAAATTGGAGGGAAGTTTTGATGAGTTACAAACATATTCCACTAGCCAACACTCTACATTCACATATTGTTGGCTCAAGTTTTTATTATTTCTTTTGTTTTATCTTTTTATTAATATAAATCACTTTTTAAGTTGTTTTTCTTTTTCAAATTAGTTGCATCAGAGTTATACCACTGACTCAAAGGTCTGGTTAGAGGTACACAACATAAAATGGCTGGGAACCACTGTTTTGATGTATTCACATCAGATTAATACAAAGGATACCTGATATTAGTTCTACTCTATAATCTATAGCTAATTTTAGTTTGAAATTTAAGAAAAGTTAGCGTTTTATTCAGTAAACCTAGTTGTGGCTTCACAGTTAGGATGCACATATTGTGAATTTGAGGATTTATGGGTAACAGCCTGTTGCACAAAAACATGCCCCACACCTTGAAATCATAGGCTGGTTAGACTCCTCTGTTCAGTCAGACATGAGTAACTCAAGAGTTGGAACTTAGCAGTGGTAACTGTTCACTAACCTTCCCTCTAGTCTGTCAGCTCAAAATTAGGAATGACTGTGCATATATGTAGTACTTGTGTAGGTTTGCTTGAAATTGGAAAAGAAATAAGTTCATTTAAACAATTTTAGAAACCCGAAAACATATTTTAAGCTTTATTAACTAGAACTTTGGAATCAATCCTTACATTTATTAAATATGTAATATGACAGTATTGTATGACAAACTATGCCATGCATGTTATAAATTAATCCTTTTTCTTTTTTTTTCCTCATTTTTTTTTAAGACTTTTGCTAAAAAACAAGAAGATGTCAACAGACCTGAAAAAGATTAGTGCTGGGTTCATTGGTGCAGGCCACATGGCCCAAGCATTAGCCAATGGAATGCTAAAAGCAGGTTTGTTTTAAACTACACATTTATTTCACGTAGCAACTTATCTGTACATTTCTATATACTGATCCGCATGTTGTATTTAACTCATTAGATTTAGTTTCTGAAATGTAAGTATGCATCATTATTTTTCAAGAGCCAGAATCAGAAAATTGGCTACTAAAACTAATATAAATATTTATCAATAAAACTTTTATCGTCTAGCCTGTTTTTATTAAATTTTTCACCAAAATTTTCAGAAAATTATTGTTATCAATTATTACTCTTGATGAGCTATGGTAGTAATGCTGTTAATATTAATAATTGTAATCTTGTAAATGAGACCTGCCCTTTTAAAGTATATAATATTGATAATTTGCTTCAAAATTACCATTTATTTTACATTTAGAATTGTCATGTGTAATTCAAGTCTTAGTCTATTTAAAAGAAATGATTAAAGTTTACCTTTAGTTAACTCTGTTCAAAATGTATGACATGCCATTAATAATGTCATAAAATTATCTGTATTATAATTAATTATATAATATGGTTGAAAGGAATATAATATTCAACATGTAATAATTGTAGCTTAAGAAACAAATATATAACTTAGTATGATCGCTCAGTACAGTAAAGAATAGTGTAATAAATATTGTGTTATATATTGCCATTACTATACATACAATCTGCCAGTATCACGAGAAGACAGTCTAATTGTTAGTCGTAGCCAAAGCATTTTTTGGAATTGGAATAGTTGAATCAATAAGCTAATACATCTCTGGTGTATTTGTTCATTTGTAGTTTTTTTTTTCCTTTGTTGTCTGTGTTCAATTTATTATTTGAATAACATTTCTGGAACCTGTTGTATCATGGAAACTTTTGGCTACCTGTTGGATATTATTATATACTATGCCACACATGTAAGCCAAGTTGTGTTGATATTTAGGCTATTATGCTAATATGTTATTTGAATATAACCTGTGTTTCTATTTTCTTGTAATATTAAAGTATTCATTGTCAATTCATTCTTCATTCTGTATATGTGCAGGTTTCAAATAATGTGATTGAGAAACCCGTTAAGTTTATTTCACTCTAAGCTAACTTTTTTCCTTTCATCAATGGATAATATCTGTTACCACTTGAGGAGAACATTGCTTAACATAACATATTGTGAGTCAGCGAGGTCACGTGACTAGTGTCACGCCACATTTTCTAGAAATATCCTGTTCCTTCGGGAGTGCCCTAGCATTTGCTAGATTGGGGGTGGTCTGATATATATAAGATGGTCACAACGTGACGACAACAGTGTAGTATTGAGTAATTGAACTGCAGTCA
>NW_013669371.1:57159-67118 GCF_000517525.1 Limulus polyphemus
GTCAGAGAAAATATTGTTGGCCACGTGAGATATAGCATTTGTTATAGCGCGACTGTTGAGACTAAGTGTATCGTAAAGTTGTAATTCGGAAAGAATAAACCAATTTTATTAAGTAAGGACTTGTGTCGCTAAAGTTTTGTCGGAACAAAGTTACGGAAAATCAACTAACGACTGGAGGCATAACAATATTGTGTAAGAATGTAAACAGCAGTGTTCTTCAACAGTTGTTCAATTGATATATGGAGGTTATGGCCCCACCTATTTTATACTGAGAATTATCAGTCATGTGAGTAGCAATGGTACAGCTGAGTAAATGCAAGGTTTCATGAAAACACTAAGGAACATTATGTTTAGTCAGTCTGGTGTGAAACATCATTTAGTTACTGTAATATGGAATTTAGTCTTCAGTAGTCAGTGCTATTATCTAGTAAAAGGAACCATCTCACGTGAGTAAAAGCAGGTGTATACACTGTGCTTGCATTTAGTGTTTAACAAAGATTGTTCCTTTTGTTTTACAATTTCCATCAAGTCTCATTACTTCATTTTCTATCGACTGAGTTAGTAATAAATTTATTATTACTCTGTAATCAGTATCTTGAGCAAATCTCCTGTTATCTAGCAAGACCTATCCAATATAGTTCTAAAGTTAATTACATTTCACCTGGATATATCACACTAGATACAAGCTTATGTGGAATAGTTTCTTTGATCATGTGTTGTGCACTGTTAGTTTAGAATCATTTAAGTCATTTGTACAAAACAGGAAGATATTCTGTGACAAATCTGTTTTTTATATGACAATAAATCAGTCAAATTTTAATTAAATCAAATATTCTTTTAATTTGCATTCAGTGCTTTTTTGTGCAGTTATTTGTTTCATTTTACCTTCTCTTATTCAACAGGTTTACTCAAACCTAATCAAATCTGGGCAAGTGCACCTACTACCACCAATTTAGAAACATTCAAGGTTTGTGTAAAATGTAACAAAAAAATGATACCATAAAAATAATTATCAACTAACTTAACATACCAGAATATTTCTAATTAACCCTTTTGCTGTGTAGTTTGGATATATCCAAATAAATATCTGTATCCACTGACTGCAAAATTCAGATTTACCCTATGGCTACTAAAAAAAAGTTTCTACTACAACATGCAGGAATATCCCCCTGTACTTGAAACATTCATCAAACCTGCATGCGTGCTGCCATCTGTGTTCTATGCCATAAAACCTGGATGTTTATATGCCTTATTACAAAATTGCCAACTTTGCAGGAACACATGTAGAATCTATATAAAGACAGGTTCTATATATTTTGGATATTGTTATCTAAATAATTTGTTTTATATTTTGTAATGATTTTGGCCTCTTATTGACTTAGTTTTGCCTATATTTATGCCATTTACTGGAAAATACTTTTTTCTAATCTTCCTCAATTTTTAGTTTAGATCATTATTTTTCACTATTCAATATGGTTTTTAAGGAATATTACTGTCAGATACAGAAAATATAGCTTTTCACAGTATTAAAAAAAGTAATACAAAGGGTCGAATTCATCCTTTTATTTTTTGGTGGATAGTTGACACTTTTTGGGAATGAACCTGAAAATTAATTGCACAGCAAAAGGGTTGATATAAGTTTTTTGTTAAAAATGTACAGTCTTCTCTATTACACCATCAACTGGTAAATGTAAACTCGGACATCTTTCTATATTGCTACATGATTTCTTAAAAAAGGAGTGGTGAATGTATAGTTAGTTTAGCTTTTTTTGGTTTTAAGTAATTCTTAATACAAGCTATTTAAAGTACTTAATACAAATTAAATTGCTCAAAACTAATGTTTAGCATTACGATTAATACTCAATACTTAAATTACTGAGAACAATGTTTGTGATTGTTTGATAACAATGTAGAATTATATAGGTGTTGTTTTTTTCCCCTCGAAACAAATACAGATTAGTTAGTTGAGATGGTTACTTTATGAATTTTAGAGCAGAAGCTTTGTCAGCTACAAGATGAATGAGAAAGCCCAACTTCAAAATATTCTAGCTTACCAAAAAAAAGATACGTGTACAAATTTGTAATTTTTTATTTTGAATAGCATTATACCTTTTTTTAAAAGTCAGAAATGATTGACAAAATGTAATTTAACTTTGGGAGGAAGTGTTTTGTATTCACATTTAACATGATGCAAGTTACTTGTTCACATGTATATAACAAGTTAAAATTCTTTGAAAGTTATATTGCATGAAAACAGTAATACAAATACAGTGGTTAGAAATGTTTTTTTTTTTTTTATGTATGATTTAACATGGAGACATTTTTTAGGCATGACATTATTGTACAATCAAACATTGTTCTACGTACAAACTAGTGTTCAGAACTAAAAATAAGTTATTGAAGTTTAGTAAAACGTTTTGTCCCAATAGCTTAATATATATACGAAGTATCTTAATAGGAAGATATCATTTACATATAATAAGAAAACTTTTGGGTAGTAACTCGTAACCTTTAAGAGTATTATAGCACATTCGTACCAAAATAAAGCTATGTAGTGTTAGTTATTTCTGAATTTCATCAATGCTAGAATGAGATGTAAATAATTAGTGTATAATAAAGGTAGATTCTTTATGAGATAGTGATCTTGCCACCAACACTTGTATAAATATGGGTGTAAATGTTACTTCAAGGACAGTAAGATAGATATTAGCATGAAGTGAACTCAGTGAATGTGTAGCTGCTCAAAACCACTGCTGAGATGGGGTAACCAAAAGGTTGAAATAAGCATTAGACTACAAAGCTAGACATTTACTCTTTTACTGGTGAATCCAAGTTCAAATTGTTTGGCAACATTTGATTACATTTAATAACAGATAGGAGAAAGGAATCACAGTCAGTGTACACAACATCTCCAAAAAGCATGGTGTGGGATCAGTAAGTGCTTGGGTCTGCATTACATACAACAGTGTTGGTGATCTACACAAGACCAGTGGCATCCTGACTGTTGAAGGGTACAGGCAGGCAAATTCTACTGGAACATGACTCATCTGGGAAGGATTCATCGATAACCCAATATGACTCTAAAGAGGCCAATGGAACACTTACAGCATGGTTTGGCCTGCACAAAGTTCCAGTAACATTGTTAAGGTTGTACGAGAAGGTTATAAGACAACCATATAAGTTGACTAAACTGTGGCGAGCAATATAGGATATTTAGAACAATTTACCACAATTGCACATTGATAAATTATACGGCACCATCAAAAGAAGGTGAATGCTTCGTGTAAAGTAAAGAGTTTGCATACAAAATACTAGTGCCCTGTACAACTTATTCACTTTTCTCTTGTATCTTCTGTGATATTTCATATCATTAATAAATTCAACATTAGTTTGCAATTACTCATTGTTTGTGACTCTGGTATTTGTGTTTTCAGTATTTTTTTTATTTTCCTTTACTGTAAATTGTGTCAATTAATTTAGCACATTTTGAATAACTTACAAAGTTAAGAACACAGGAAACATTATTCAAAAACCACAATTTCTGTATATTGCATCAGCCTATATCTGACTTCTACATACTCTGGCTTGTTTGATTTCTACAAACACAATTACTATAGTTGGCTGAAAATGTATTTGTTTTTGTAAATTCATTTGAGTGATATGTGTGGTAATGTAATCAAAATTTAATGCTGCAAGAGAAACTGTGAATAATTATTTTAAATGGCCATGTTATTCACTTAGTTTTAATATTATTTTGTGCAAATGTTTAGTGAATGTGATTTCCCAAGTCAAAGTTTGGAATTTAAAAAATATGACAGCTTCTCAAATTATATAATGTAAGACATAGAGAGGTTTAAATACTTTATATTGAAATGATTTAATGTCTCACCACCCCTTACAGTCCATGTTTCCACATCTAGTCCTGGTCTGTCTGGCAACCATGCATCTTGACTATAGCCCCGTAGCATACTTGATATTTAAAAAAAGGCTCTTCATAAGGGTGTTGTGCCTAAAGCATATCACTACTCTCAGGTGCTTTCCATTATTCATATAATGTACAAGAACAATAGTTTCCCAGTACCTGTTTCAACATTCAGATCACACAGAATTTCATAAGCACTGTGTTCTGTGACTTGATCAGTACATCTTTGCATGAAATGGCATGAATCCTCATTTCACCAGCTTTTTGAAGTATGCAACAACTAAATGGGAAGAATCACTTGAAGCAATATCCTGTGATGATCATGAATTCCATCAAAAATTTGTGACATGCTGTGTACCACTTTTGAAACTTTTATTCACCAGTTTACTGATAGAAAATGGCATGAGACTTGTTGCACTTATTAAGGTACACATGCTTCATTGAGTGTCACCATATATTGCCATTTTTCCTTGGCTACGTACAATTCAGGCCATTTCCCATAGTTGAACTTTCTGCCCTGGATATCTTATGGAAGTAGCTTGTAAATTGTGTCCCTTTTGAAGACGAAGATCCTTCTTGATTATTTTGAATACTGTTGGCTGGGACATGTGGATGGCTTTTCCACTGACCTTTGTATTTGTGATTTCTCACTTGTTACAAGATGTTATACTTTTCTTCCCACAGTTGGAATACAATTTGTTGCAAGTCTTTTTTTGAATAGTCCTGTACCCCAAGTTGATCCATATTCCTTTGTTTTCCAATGCCATTAAGTAGAAGGGGTATTTCCATCTTTGATAGTTGAAATCCTAGATATTAAAACTGCTTTTAGGTACTGTTACATACCCATTGCACTATTTCTCTCCACCTCCTTGTTAATTGTTTTCCAGTCTTTAAATATGTAGACTTATTTGTAAATCCTTTAGAACAATTCTTGCATTAGTATTTACCACAGCTTGCTAGTTGCATTTTAAATATATTTTTCTTTTTTCTTTATGGACTTAGGATATGGGATGTCATATAACACATGCAAATGAAGATGTTGTTTCAGCATGTACAGTGATATTCCTCTGTGTTAAACCTCACCTAGTGAGTCAAGTTCTGAAGAAACTAGAAGAGAAAAATGCCATACAATCACATCATCTTATTGTGTCTGTTGCTGCTGGAATTTCGATTCAATTTATGGAAAAAGTATTTTTTTTTCTTAAGTATTATTTTAAGTAATTAAATACTAGATAATGTTTTGATAGTATTATTGCTTATTTAATAAAAAGTATCACTGGCCTTCAGAAAATTGTACTTGAAGTAATTAATAAAGTGATTAACCATAATAAAAATTACTGCTAAATATATAAATTTATATATGTATAAAAAATATAAAAAAAAGACAGCTTTTGGGATAAACTTTTGTTATATTTTTTAAATGGGATATTGATTTAAATGTTTACAAACTTCAAAGGAACTGTATATTTCATGTGTGTGTTTATTGTTATAAAATAATGATGTGAACAAATCTCTTCGGAAAAACTACTGTGTATATTATATTTGATATTACTTGCAAACCTTTTTTCAACAAAATGACTGTGAAAATCTTTAGGCACTGATAATTTAAAAAAAGTCATCACAGATATCTGTGGTATCTTTCTTTGACACCTATCTGTATACATTAGAACATTCCTTTATTCACTTCAGTGAGGCCAAATCCTACTGAATCAATTATAAATCTGTGATTTAGGTCAAAATGAGTTTATAATGAATGCAAAAGTTTTCTAATATTTCTAGTACAGCACATATTTTAATGTTGTTAGAGTTTCAAATCAATTTCAATTTTTGACAAACGTGCTTATGTGTGAAAAGAGGTAAAGGTAAAAAATGTACATCAGAGGTTCCAAAAAATATCATATTCAGAATAATTTTTATCTTTAGCTATCAGGCTTCATCAAATCTACAGGCATTGGAAGAAAATAGAATGCATACAAAATTACAGACTGTAGAGGTTTAGTATATTATATTAAAATGATTTTATAGCCTCACCACATTGCTGCAGTCTATGTCATAGTGTCCAGTCATGCTCTACATGTCAACTGTGCATCTTGACAATAGCCCTACAGTGTAGTATTCATTGCCAAAGGCTCCATCCTAAGGCTCTTGTGTCCAAAGCACAACTCCACCTCCCTGTGGCTTTCCATAATCTATTTAGTGTAGGAAGACAGTGGTTTTCCAGTGGCCATTTAAACAGTCCAGTTGAACAGAAATCCATAGACATTGTTCCTGGTGGCTTGACTGGTATGTTTTTATAAGGAATAGCATGAATACCTATTTCATTCTTTAGCTGCTTGAGGTATGCAAATGTTTAAAGGATATGTTGTGTAAGAATCTTGTGTAAACATAACTTATATCACTTTTCCAAATGGAAATCTTTCTTATTTATGTTGCCTGGTGCTCATGGCAGCTTTTGCCACTGACTTTTTGCTTACCATTGCTAGGGGTAGGATTTGTTGCAAGTCTCTAGCTGGATGATCCTGATTCCCAAAGTTCATCCATATTCCTTTGTTTTCCAATGCCCATTAAATATAAGGGATATAACTGTCTTGGAAAATATATCTTTTGTGTTGTAAAGAGCTGTTACATACCCATCAGAAAAATAATCAATTTCCAGTGGTGTAAAGGTAATGAAGTAACTTTACTTGTGTAACTTTTTATCAATATGTACTTTTTAAAAAGTATTTATATTTTCAAATACTTTTACTCTAATCTAAGTAATTCTTAGTAAAATTACTTGTTTTTTTACTCCACCACCTTTCATTTTATACATTTCGTTACTATTCTCAAAACTCAAATTTGTGGCAGGCAGTCAAAACGCAAGGCGTGCATGCATGGGGATTTAAATCAGCCAATCGCATGCATTGCTTACATTGCTTCTTAGTGGCTGGCCAAGTTTAAACATGTGAATAATTCTGTGTGTCTATAATGTGTGCTGTGTTTTGTTTCTTGACCTCATGGCCCACAACATACATGTAGGGTTTGAGAGAACTGCAGATGAATGTGTACTTTTTTTTACTTTTGTTACTTGAGTACTTATTCAGTAGATACGTTTTTATTGTAACTTAAGTAAATTTCAGGATGGATACTTTTACTTGAAACTTGAGTAACATATTTTAGTACTTATTACACCCCAGTCAATTTCAATGACATCACACCACCTATGAAATATCAAACAATGTCACAATGTAGCTGTGATACGTGTCATTTCACTGTACCTTTATATTGGCTGTGGTTTTCATGGGACTCAAATAGCTTTTAAGTGAAAGTAAATGCACAAACCTTTTATATGCATGGTTATCTTATACCTTTTAATATTTTATTTGATTACATCATTTTGTAAGCTTCAAAGGTAGTTTGTGTGATGCCTTAATTCTGTACATCTAGAATTGGTGAAGTTCCCCATGCCACAAGTTTTACTCGAGTGAATTGTGCCACCATCATCTGACTTCTGTTAGTATATGTGCTCATATTAAGCATAGCACCTTTCGAAATATCACCACAAATGGCTTGACTTCCATAAAAGATGTATAAAATTTGATAATTGGTCCAAAAGTTTCAATTTTTTTACTGAACTGTTAAGGTCTTTGTTTTTTGAAATTCATATCTATATACATTTTTGAAGTAATTTTCCTTAAATTTATATATGGCCATATGTACATTAAGGGTAGCAAATCTCACCTGTGTTGCCAGTATTTAATGTGCAGATTTACATCTTGTGTATTCTGTCTTATTCGCACTTCTTAATAACTTTTATGTCTAAATAAGATGTGCATAAAAGCATGCAGTCAAGTGATAACAGTGCTTGCTGTTTATATCTTCAGTTTTGTTTTACCAATATCTTCAAAACACTTTTAATTCTGGTGTTTAGTAAGGGACTTGAGGTTAATCAATCCTTGAAATAATTATATTGTTATGGCTCTAGTCTGCTACTAAATTTAAGAGTGCAGAGTTTTTTACAGACAAAACAATATCTCAAGTCATTTATCATTTATATACTGATTAGTGTTGTGTTTTGTATATTATTTCATGATTGTGTTTATTTAAAGTGCAACAAACCTTACACCAAAAAACAACGATATTGTGTTTCCAGAAATCGGAGGAATCGTGATTTTATGAGCTGATTTGAATGTTCCCTTTTACAAAAATTATGGACGTGGCCATTTTGAATATGCATCTCATGATACAATTTTGAAATGCTATGAGTAATGTGGAATTCCCAAAAATACAAATGTGGCCACCTCAGCACTGTGTTCAATCAAAAAGGGAAAATGTAGACATGTAAAGGAATATAATTGGAACATTGTGGATAAAGACAATTTAAACAAGGAACAGAGTATGGAAAAGTTAATAAATTTTAATCAAGTCTAGGAAACTTAGATTCAAGAAATGTGAAAAGTGACTAAACAGCAAAAATAAAAGGTAGCATTGAATGTTATATAAATATTAGGGCCACAAACTGCAGTAGTCTAACGAAAGACATGAAGGTAAATGTTAATGGCCATCTTCAAGAAAAAAAAGACTCCATACAAACTCAATTTCTTAAATAAAATGTTACCAGCAGCACAACATTTTGTTACGACTTTGTCAGAATGTGGAATTATGGTATTGCTATTTTATTTCATTTTAGTAGTTTCATTATTATATACTACTGTCTCGTCCAGCTAAATTGAAAAACATTTTTTGTAGTAGAATAAGTTAAAAACCTATTCAACCACAGTCACCAAAAAAAAATCCACTAAAAAGGTATTCCTAATAGAGACAAAATATTTAAGTAGCTTTTTAGAGATCAAGATACACAATAGTGTGTCGTGCAGCCAAAACAACCTGCTGCAGGACACACTGTGTGTTGTTAACAGGAGTGATAGTTTATCAATTTTCCCATCTTCTGTATCTCGGACTGTGGTAATCCAAAATATCACATATTTTCAGTGGATGTGCTCTACTGGACTCTTACTTTACATATCATATTTCAAGGAAGTCCATTAAGAAATACCTGAGATATAACATCTCCAATTTTGATCAAGTTTCTTTCTATTTTTTTTTTTTGCACCAAAATTACAGAAAATTTATTTGATAGAAAAACATACTTAACTTTTAT
This sequence comes from Limulus polyphemus, assembly GCF_000517525.1. NCBI lineage: Eukaryota > Metazoa > Arthropoda > Merostomata > Xiphosura > Limulidae > Limulus > Limulus polyphemus. Next base: position 66,222 of record NW_013669371.1, read on the forward strand.
GGATATTTTTCAAATTTGGTACGCTGGTAGATCCTTTTTACCTACAATTACGAGTCTCATTTGTTGTAAATATAAGCCACTTTTGCAAAGTTATTTAGAGAAACCACTCAATTTGACAAAAAAAATTTGAACATGCCTACGCAAAAAGTTGTGATCTATCAGTAACATTTTTACTACAGTGTCACCTAAGAGTAAAAGTGGACTGTTTTGAGTCTTTTGGATTAAAGATGACTGACTTAGAGCAGCAAAAATATAAGGTGAAAGGATGTGCAGATACATAAGTATTGGTTAGGCCAAGCAAACTAGATTAGCAGTTTATACCTCAAGTTTTCAAAAAGAATTGTATGGGTGGACGGTTATTATTGATTATTCACTGCCAACTTTTCAGCACAAATTTACTAAATTTTATGAAATTCTCCTTATTCAAGATCATAAATAATGATGCTTGATATGGCTGTACTGATTGTAAGGGGTGATGACAAGAAACTGTTAATCTAAATTCCATGGCGTTGGTATAAAGGAAGTTAATAACACTGCTTTAGAGAGGAAAACTACCCATATATATATATATATCTTAAAGAATCTGGTTGGCTTTATAAAGGTCTGTTCTGATTAATAGGGTTGGGACTTAAAGCTAACATGGGTTACTATTGAGTGTCACTTTCTTACTTGCTGTAGTTTGTTGGTGTGTATTTTCAAAAAGTCATGATATCTAAATAAAAACACCTTAGGTGCAATAAAAAGTTGTGGCCTAAAAAAAAGGATTGAGTGTGCGACTTAAAGGAATGAAATCAAAATTGGCAGACAAACAGGTAGCTACACTTATAGCATTGATAAGAATTTTACAGCAAATATTCATTCATTAGTTAGCCAGGCTGAGTTATTTTGTTCAACTCT
>NW_013669371.1:67832-83033 GCF_000517525.1 Limulus polyphemus
AGAGTTGAACAAAATAACTCAGCCTGGCTAACTAATGAATGAATATTTGCTGTAAAATTCTTATCAATGCTATAAGTGTAGCTACCTGTTTGTCTGCCAATTTTGATTTCATTCCTTTAAGTCGCACACTCAATCCTTTTTTTTAGGCCACAACTTTTTATTGCACCTAAGGTGTTTTTGATTAGATTAATTAACACTGAACATTAGATGTTACTTTTAAATAGCATCTTTTCCTTTTTTTCCTTTGTTTTTATATGTTACTCAGTTAGAAAATTATTCGAAATATTCTTCTACTATCTAACTAAAATACTGAAGAACTTTTAATAATTTTGTCCTGTCATTGGACCCAAAAAAATCAATGATAAGTGAATAGTTCATTTTAGTGGTTTTCATTGCTTGTCTAATGGAACATGAAACTATAAGAAAATACAAAAACAAACAATAAAGGATATTACTTTTTTGTGTAAATATATAAATTTTACTTAATACCCTCAGTTTAATATCTGTATTCTATTAAAGAAGTGTTTGACTAATTTAATTTTTTGATGCATTTTTATTTTTCTAGTTACTGCCAGAAAAAACACGTGTAATTCGTTCCATGCCAAATACTCCATCATTGGTTCAAGTAGGTGTCTGTGGGTATGCCCGAGGAACATACGCTACTGAAGAGGATGCAACAGTGGTTAGCAACTTGATTGGGTCGGTTGCAATGTGTGAAATTGTTCCAGAAAATCTCATTGATACTGTAACAGGCCTGAGTGGAAGTGGTCCAGCATATGTAAGAAAACTTTTTTTTTCTTTAACTCTTTCAGCATGGGCTTGGTCCATGGGACTAACCTCGTAACCATTTTGTGCTTGTTATAGTTTTCATGCTATAACCTTTAAATCAGTAAGCGAATGTTAACAAACTTTGGCAGATTAGCAGTAAACATTACAATGCTTTCATATGCAAAATATCATTTTTTTTATTAAGTCTTAAGGTTTATAAAGCAATGTTTTTCTCATGTCTTTTTTTTTTTTTTTTGCCTTGAATACACAAAACTTCAGTCTATAACAAAGGGTAAAGCCAATTAAGGAATGCATTAGGTCTCTATGTTACAGATTTTTCTTTTAATTTTATCTTTGGTGAAAAAAAAGAAAACTATAACATATATAATCATTAAATAGTTGGTCCACTGTGCATCAAATAATGAATTAGGGGCAATGTTGTAACATTATTTACTCACCTAAATTTACTTTGGTTATTGTATGCTGATTTAAAAACAATTAAAAAAACCCGTAAATATTATATACATCTGATTATATATATGATCATTAAACAGTTGGCCCCTTGTATAATATCAAATGATAAATTAGGTGTAGTTTCACAAACCTAAACTAGATGTACTTGCAGGGTCTCCAAAAGTGTTTTGTTTCAAGAGTAAATAAAACCAAAATTAAGAGTAACAAATATTTTTATTTCTAGCTTTTCAAGTTCATATGTCATACTGTGTTGTAGCCTACAGAGTGCATAATTCTTCTTGTGATTCATGGCATGCACGTTTTACTGACGTCACGACAGTAGAAATTGCAATGTTAAGTGTCCCTTATGTGATGTAATTTTAGTGTGCTGACTGACTGACAGACAAAACTACTGTATAGTGGCATCAGTGGTTAAAACAGGAGACCCCTCCAGGTGGTCTTCAGCCCCTTTCGGGGAAATTAATTTTGGTTACTGTATGGTGAATTAAAAAAGAAACCCGTAAAAGACTATTGGATAACAAAGATGGCTATCCCTACTTTGTAGAGGCCTGGCATAGCCTGGTGGTTAGGGTGCTCGACTTTTAATCTGTGGGTCATGGATTCAATTCCCTGTCACCAAACATGCTAGCCCTTTCAGCTGTGGGGGTGTTATAATGTGACAGTCAATCCCACTATTCATTGGTAAAAGAGTAGTCCAAGAGTTGGTAGTGGATTGTGATGCCTAGCTGTCTTCCCTCTAGTCTATCGCTGCTATATTAGGGACGGCTAGTGCAGATAGCCCTCATGTAATTTTGAGTGAAATTCAAAACAAACCAAACCAACCTTACTTTGTATTTATATATTTCTAGCTATCTCAGTTTCAAGTGATTTGTACATCAAAACATGTAAACTGCCGGTTTTTAGATCGTTGACAGTTTCAGAATAAAGTTTTTAAATTGTATACTTAAAGACATTGCTGGGTTGAGTATTTTAGTTATCTGTTTACACAAGTGTCTTGAATTTTAGCCTTTTAGTATTATGAGTCTTCCATTAAATGCAACGTACATCTTTGTTTTCATGTTGGTGTTTTGTTTCTGTGTGCTGCTCTATTGCCTTACATACAGTGGAGGACAACTTTTATATAGTAGATTAGCTGATTCTTGCCATGTTGAAGTCCTTCTTTCTCTCAAAATAATTTTACTTTTAAAATTTAGAGAATGGAATAATTATTTTCATATTCATCAAGTTTTTTAGATATAAGTTCTCATGTGCATGCTCTTTCAATCAAAAAAGAAAATATAAAAATTATTATAAACTAGACCACCCATGACCCATTGGGTCACCCACTATTCAGAGGTTATGAAGAATTTGACTGAGAAAAATTTTCTCATTTCCTTACCTACCATAACCAAGGCACATTATTGAGAAATTCTTCAAGATCTTGTTTTTGTCATCTTAAGCCTTTTAATGAAGATGGGAACATTGACAGGGAAATAGATTTGAACGAAGAAGTTTCATAAAGAGCACGAATGGTAGTATGATGTAAAATTACTCATGCTAGAAATTTTTACAAAAGTGACCCGGGTTACTGAGCTAACTCGGTAACCCATGGCCCAATTTTAACGAAACTTGTTTTATTCTGTTTCTATTCTCATTTCTCATATTCTATTCATATTTATATTCTCATATTGTGTGCCATTTTTGCTGTATTTAATTACAGACAAGCAAACAAACAATCTCATAGTCTTAGTAGTATATAGATTAACTTCAGTTAAGCATGGATTTGGACAAAAAATTAGATTAGTATTGTATATTTCAAGATATTTTACTTTAAGATTAACAAATGTGGTACAGACATCTCTCTTTCCTGATGAAAGGTAATGGAATAACTTTACTTTTCCCCCCAGCAGTAAGTCTGAGGGCTCACAGTGTTAAAAACTGGGTTTTGATACTTGTGATGGGCATAGCACAGATAGCCCATTGTGTAGCTTTGCACTTAACAACAAACAAAAGAAAAATGCTTTGTATTTGTAATCATATGTTTTTTGTGCCCACAATGATTAACAAACAACAAATTCATTTAGTGGGGGCTTGCTATTCATACAATGCTGTTAACTTTGAAAACCAAGTTTCTGGTTATTCAGCTGCTCAACTGACTTCTGTACTGTAAATAAAATATTTCAGTGGACACTGCTGCCCAAAGCTTTGAACTTTTGAACTGGTGTTGCTTAAGGCTTAATAGTACAGTCTCTCTTTCTCTCTCTCGAAGTTGACCCAATAATTTTGGAATCAAATTGCTGTGTACAGTTTGGTCACAGTTTGTTTGTCTGCCAATATTCATTGCAAAGTCTTGTTGTTTTTACCATACTTAAATGGTCAGTTTAGAGTAGAGAGTAGAACATGTATTAAGCTATTATTTGGGAACTATCTTGTCTTTTTTAACTTTGTTTTTATTTATGCATACTTCAGGTCTATACAATTATACAGGCTATGGCTGATGGAGCAGTTAAGATGGGTCTTCCACGTTCATTAGCTGTTAAATTTGCTGCTCAAACTGTTCTGGTAAGTTAAAAAAAAATTGTAAGAAATCTCAAAATTTTTCGTTTTTACTCAAAACTCATATATAAAACATTTTAATTAGAATATATTTTCAGGGTTCCAAGAACAACCACAACTGAAGTCTTGCCATCTACTTATATTAAGCACTATTTTTTTGTACAATTGTTGTTTGAAGTATTGAGATTTAATACTTGTATATCATCAAATTTGTCCTGTCTGTTGCCTGAGTTTGACATTTAACAGCTTGTACTTAATCATTTTGATCAGCTTGTATGATAAATTTAAGTTTACAGTACATCTGGTAAGAAAAGAAAAAGATTCAATTCTGTGATGTGAATATTCCTTGTCAAATAATCAAAAGAAAAAAAATCTGGTAAAGGGCAACATACTGAACGTGAATGGGCTCGGCATGGCCAGATGGTTAGGGTGCTTGACTTGTAATCTGAGGGTCATCGATTCGAATCATGTCCCACCAAACATGCTTGCCCTTTCAGCTGTGAGGCCATTATATTATGATGGTCAATCCCACTATTTGTTGGTAAAAGAGTAGTCTAAGAGTTGGCGGTGATGACTAGCTGCCTTCCCTCTAGTCTTTCACTGCTAAATTAGGGATGGCTACTGCAGATAGCCCTCATGTAGCTTTGAGTGAAATTCCAAAACAAAAAAACAAAACTGAACATGAAATCAACACAGTAAGACACAAAGTTTAGTGTTACTTTGCTTGGAAAGTTTTGTGTAGATAGGTGCAAAGTTGTGTTTTATTCTATTTTGAAAAATTTTAGTCAGAGGTTACTTCTCTGGTTATTTTTAAGAAACACTTTGCAAAAGTTTAGTATTTTTTCTTTACCTAGGTAAGTATATGTAAAGTTGTACTTTTTATTTTATTTTGACAAATTTTACAGTTATTCTGTATTAATTGTTTTTATAAAGTTTCTTTGCAACTTGCATAAATTAATATCAACTTAATACTGTTACTGTTGCCATAATCAGTAGTTCCAAAACATACATACCTTTGCTGACACTAATAGCTATTTCTCAGTCTTAATCTTTGCCATCTAACATTGTGTTTGCTTGCTCCAGTCTTTATATACCCAATATCTAATTTGCAAAACTTTATGCGGGCCCTCACACGTCCTCTATGTAGGTACTGTATTGATATACTGAACAGGAAGCCATGGATTCGAGGGGATGACATGATAAAGCATGTAAGAAAACCCTAAAGTCCCAATTATGCAGAAGGTGGCTGATCAGATGAGTCCTCAGGAGAGGAATCTATAGTGGAAGAAGGAGCAGGGAACAGGGAGTCAGAATATCCTATTTCAGAATGAAAATTAAAATTAGCATCTCCTGGAGAGATACTCCAGGGCCGCATGAAGGACTCCATCTCACTCCGAATCACGGACAGCTTCCATGGAGAGTGCCCCATGGGGATTCATATCCTTTTTTTTTTCAATATATTTGTAAGAAAAAACAAAAAAACAAATTCAACAAAATATATCTCTGGATAACAAAACTAAGAATTCCCAATTATTAGAAAGCAAAAACTAAGAAAATGTAAATCACAAAACGTTAGTCAATAAAAAGTGATTTATTGACTGCATACAATGCTTATCCTTTCCAACACAGTTTATTTTTTATTGCTGTTAGCTTACGGACACCGTCGTTCTGATTTATTTGCCATTCATGTTCAGTGGATTCTCTATCATTCTACCTATGTTTTGCTCTCTCCCGACCGATCATTTATTTCAAAAACTCTCGATGCCAGAGAAGGAAACAAATCTTTTTCTTCTATTCAATTGCATGGCATTTCTCATCTTTATAGTAGATCAGATCCGGATCGCTTGTTATGTCCCATCAGGGCGCTCAGATGTTATGTGGCTCATACAGAATCGATTCGAGGCTCTAGGAACAGACTTTTTATTCATTGGGATCCTAAAGTGTCCATGGATTTATCAACTGTTACTTTAACCAGATGGCTTCGGAAGTTGATCCATATTGCCTAATGGCTTATCTGTTAACAATCACAATATGATCCACGTCACCTCTCACCAGATTCAACACCTATTGATGTCTTTGGCTGACCAGATGAACTGTTCTCTAGAAAATATATTGCAGGCCAGTATTTGGACTTCTCCCGACACGTTCATATCTCATTACCTTCATGATCTGGCAGTTTCCTTTTCGATGGGATTTCATCTTACCACTGTGGCTGTGTTGACTACCTCTGCTAGATTTTAATAGGGAGGTGAGTAATGTGTTATCTGACTTACAGTTATTGTTCTTTTCTCTTCTAGGGTCCCTATTGATTTCTTTTAGATCCCACTCTGTGGCAAGTGTTGTCCACTCAGATATGCTTGTATTTAAATTCCACACTAGCAACCTTTATATCGGTTTCTGATTGCAATGGGCTCTGTCGAGATGAGGTATTTCGTAAGACCATTCTGGATGGTGATATTTTATTACAATATTTGTAATGGATTGCTACTCATGGACTATCATGAGTAAAACTAAAAGGGATTTTGCCAGTCCCTGCTGATCTTAGAGCTGAATCAGTCGAGATCAGTTTGCTTTTAAAATTTAGGGAACATGGTTCACCTGTTGCACTGTCTCCGGGGGTACTGTTCCTCAGGACCCCCCAATGCTTATGTTCCCCCCTTACTTCTACTAGTGGAGCTCGGGAGTCCTTACCGCACTCAATTCCCAATCACAGGGGTGGTGAACAGAGGATTTTCCTTCGGAGTGTTGAGTTTCCTCCATTCTCGGAGAAGAGGGCAAAGTTGGGGACCCTCCTACCTCGGTCCCTGGAAGTTTTTTACCAGATGTCGGTAGAAGCAGGAACAATCTATGTGGGAGCCTACTCATAAAACCTCTTATGTACAATGTCAGGTCCTTGGTGGGACAGTGTTCCACACCCTCTCCATAATTCCATGGGTAAGCAGAATTCTCCTTGCCCACTTGGTGGGGGGTAAAGACAACTGTTTGTGAATCCAGACTGGATGAGTTCTGGACTTTGGTGAAGTATGGCATATGATCCCATCAATCCAGACCTGGGATGTTGCCTTTTGACCTTCTTCAGGTTGATCAGAAGGATTGTCCACCTTGGTGTTGCTTTCTTTCTTTCATAAATCTGGTGGTTCGAAATGTATCATTCTATGGTTACTGGTAGGGATCCTATCACAAAGATATATCTGCGGTCCAACTGCCCTGGCCACCAATGTGGGATGTGGGTACTATGACCCTTTAAATCCAACCCGAGTTGTGGAACCACGGCTGTTTGGTCAGGGCTGGACCCTTATACTTGTATTATATTCCACCCTTTTCAATTTTCTATAGGTCTGGGTGAAGAGCACACCTATTCTGGATGTAATGCGGTGTTCCCCACTTTGATACCATTTCTCGTGGTACATATTTGTTCTCTGCAGATGCTTTCTGTATGATCTCTATCCTCACCGGCCCCTCCACCTTCTCATTGTGGGATTCTAGCTATTAGTGTCAGCGGAGGTTTGTATGTTTTGGAAGTTATCATTTTCCTAAAATGAAAATGTATTTCCAAACATACTTACCTCTGTTGACACTCTCCCTCCCTTCATCCCCATCGAAATGAGGTAAGTCGCCAAAAAGTGATTTTATTGTCTGCATACAAGGCTTATATACAGTACCTGCATAGAGGGTGTGTGAGTGCCAGCACAAGTTTTGCAAATTAGATATTGCCGAGGGCAGTCGAGTGGGGGTATATAAAGACTGGAGCAAGCAAACACAATGTTAGATGGCAAAGATGAAGATCGAGAAATAGCTATTAGTGTCAGCGGAGGTAAGTATGTTTGGAAATACATTTTCAGTTTAGGAAAATGATAACTTTGTTTTTGTGTTAGTAACATTCATGCTAGATATTTTTGTATTTACCTTTACATATTGAAAACTAGATTTATTTTCAATTAGGTCGCATATAACTTTTGACAACGGTGCAATATGAGAGATATAAGGTCGTGTTTATGCTACATAATTTGAAGTATATTAAACTTTTATCACAGTCAGAAGAGTAGTAGTTTAATTGTGTTATTTGTAGTGTGTTTTTTATTAACTTTAAGTATCTCAGTTATAGGCTTTGGTGTTAGGTATTATTTATATAATATAAATTTTAATATATTTCTTTTGATATCTTGAAACTTGAGTGTATTTGAACATTTATAGGGTGGGGCAAAAATGGTACTAGAAACTGGTCGACATCCTACTGTTTTGCGAGATGAAGTTTGTTCACCAGGTGGCACTACCATTTATGGTGTCTGTGCTTTGGAAGAAGCAGGCTTAAGAACAGGTTTGCTTCGAGCTGTTGAGGCAGCTACCTTGAGAGCTAAGGAGCTGGGAAATGCATGTAGTAATAATGAAAACTAAATTATTATGAAATCACCTAATGTTATTCTGCAAACTGGATTAACGTAGCTTATGTGTGTGTGTGAAACTCTTTACACTTAGAAGGATAACATTTTTATGTCAGAAGTATCAACTTGGGATCTTAACTTACTCTAAAATAATGTTAAATTATTATTCAAAAATGATTTATAAAAGTAGTCATGCATGATCATGGGATAAGCATATAGAATTATCAAAAGAAAATTTTGTAATAAATTAAATATTTTTCCTTTCTATATCTGATATTATTCTGATTATTTTCTATAAGTAATTAAGGTATATATATATTCCTAGGCGGGTATTAATATGTTTTTTCTAAATTATAGGATAAATTAGAACAAATACAAACTGTATTACTTGGCTGAAAGTAGCCAGTGAAAGAACTTGTCTATGTAACTGTTTTCTATCACATTTATATCCATTTTTAAATTGCAAGATAGAAAAATAAATCAGACTTCAAAGAAAGACATCTACGAGTTAAGTGTTAATTGGAAAATGATTAGGAAAAAGTAAGTGTTAACTTTGAAGAACTGCTTGATTTATATATACTTCCACAAAACCAAGAAAAATATAGTCCTTATTGAATTTTATATTGAAAAAAAAAAATATGTATTTCATCTAAAACATCATTATTACAGTTATAAATAATTATAAGTGGAAAAACGATGAAAGCTATTTATTATTTCTTTTAACAATAATTGGATTTAAGTTTTACTTCTTTACATACTTGAATTGTGCATTCCAGCATCCTTATTTACATTAATATTTGATTCATTTTGCTCCTGTGTTAAAAAAGTGTTGACTTAACCATTGATTAATGGACTTCATTTATCACTAAACTTCACTGGAGAGCTGTGCATTTAAAATGAAAGTTCCAGGTACGTCGGTTGTATTTTATTAAGACTTATCACAAAAATATCCTGATTATTAAAAACAAACCATCATGCATTCAACTTACTGCTCAACCAGAATAGAATCTAACACAAACATGGACCAATCAGCACAGCAAGACAAAACCAGCTTATAACTGTATGCAAGAAATAGTTTGTCATTTTGAGGATTTTATTGTTTGTCAGTGACACCTTCCTTTGAGTAAGAATTTCAATTTCAGTTAGACATAGAATACTCCAAATAATTATAGTGTATTATAATAATAATTCAGCTAACTTTACTACTTCAGTACATGGTTTCTCAATAACTTCTGATCAAAGTAACCTATTTACTTAGAAGAGAACTAAAAATTAAGTCAGTAAATAATGTAGGTAACTTAATGTGCCATCCTAAATAGGAGTATGCAGTTTCACAAAACAGACTTATAGTACATTGATTCATGAATTTGGCTGTAAATGTATCTAATATGCTGTAGTCTATCACACAAGTTTAACCAATAATCTACAAACTGTTTTCCAGGGAAATTCTAGTGTCAGTATATACTTCTTCCAGTTATTCCAAAATGAGCAAGGTTTAAAGGTCATTATAAATTATGAACTTTGAACTACAAGAGATTTCAATGAAATAAAAAATGTGTTTGTGTATAATTCTTGCAGACCTCTATTGTGATAAGGTTTATTTGTTCAAAAGTAATTTTTATTAAAACTTTTTATATTTTTTGTTCTTTTCACTCCTATACTACTTTATTTTGTTTATATTTTGTTAAAAATATAATAGCTTAAACTTTCTTTTTATCAAAAGAAGTGTTTAAAATTAAAAATTGTGTATATGGATCATATGAAGATATATAAAACTGAAATTAATAAATGAGAATTTGTAATTATTTCATTTTGGTGTCTTGTATTCTTTATATTGTTAATCATATGTTGACTGGATGAAATAATTTTGGATGATAAAAACGTTGGAATGCAGGAAAATGAGTTTTTAACAAAACATTGGTTAATTATTTTTACTGCAACTTAAATTTGTGTTATGTAGAGGGCTGTTATATCTTTTCGATTTTGTCAAAAATACACATTGTCATATTGTTTTACTGTTTACGTTGTTGTATACAAAAGATATTGTTCTATACTAACCATGTACCGAGTATTTGAACCTCAGGGTTAAGTGGGAGGGTATTACAAAGGTTAAATGTAGTATTATAAGTGTATAAGACAAAAAAGGAGTTTCATTTCCAAGATAAGTTTGTTTTGTTTTAATCTCATTCAAATACAGATTACTTTGTTGTCATGGCTAGTAACTTGTATGATCACCTAAATCTAATTATTCATTACTTAATAATTTGTTAATAATGGACACAGCACAGATAGTCCATTGTGTATGTATGCTCATAAACAAACCAAAATCCAATTATCCATTAGTTACAATTAATTTTATTTTGCATTTATACTTTAACTACTAATTACTAATATCTTTTCCTACATTTTGGGTTGTAATCAAAACCTGCTGTTGTATTCAGTGAAGTCCTAAGAAGGACTGTTTCTGTGGTGGTGGTAGTAGCTAGGATTCAAACCGGAGTTTCCTTGATAGAGATGATAGTGTGCTATTCACTCTTCAGTAGTCTTTCCCATTAGAAATTTTGATCAACTAACTTATATGAAAGTTTTAAGATGGATATCTATGTTTTGCTGATTTCTCTGTTGTTTGGTTGAGTGTATTATCAATTAGATTTACTTAGATGGATGTAGAAGGCTTCTTTTATCTTTCTTTTTATCAAGGGTGGTTCATATCTTATTATTCCAACATAGTGTAAGATCTTCTTCTTTGGCATAATGGGCTATTGTGGTAGATCTATTACAAAGTCGTGTGTGTCTGTTATGGTCCTAAATTGTTCCTTCTTCTGTAATTGTAAACAATGTAAGTTAATTCCTGAAGGACTTATGGTTAAATTACCTATCAACACGATGTGTTGTTGAAGGCAGGAACTTAATAAAATCATGATCCATGATTGGATCAAATATCGCCATATAAATAAATACAAGACATGAAATAATATTAGCAATCTATATCAGAAGAAGGTAGATAATACAACAAACAACATAAACCATATCAAGAAATTCACAGCTATTAAAACTTCATACAAATACACATTTATGTATTAAAGAAATTCATTCAAAAAACTAAAATCAATCATTGATTCTAAAGGGAAGAAATACCCTAACTCTACAGACACATAAACACACAGTGATAAACTTGAGCAATCAATCATTAAACAGAAACTAAAGAAAATGTACTAAGAAAAGGATATAAGTTTGCCCTAATACATAACATATCTCATGGAAACACTGATTGATTCAACTTTCTATCTTGAAATAATTGCACACTTCATGTCTACCTTGTATTTATAATCTAGCTTTGACAACTTAACATCAACTTAGAATCTTCTAGGCATTCTAGGATTATTTTAAGATAAAGTGCCCTTTAGGTAACATACAAATTACACATTAAAAATATAGCATACAGCACTGTCCCCTTCCTGAATTGTGAAGTCCCTTTGAACGATCCTAATAAAAGAAATGATAAATAACCACACTAAGTTGTTTATTCACAAAATCTTTTTGGTGATTTTCTCTTCTGAGGCCCATAGTATGTGGATGGGATGGCATCTCATACCTTGTTGTCACTGGCACAGTTCTTCGTGGGTAGGTGGTTGGAAATAGTTTTGACAGGAACTCCAGGCTCCTCAGGAAGTTGAATTTCCACTGACAAGTTATTCTCAGGAGTTACCAATGTGGCCATTCTCTCATCAACATACTTCCAAAGATGATCATGATGGTTGACCTTTGTCTTGGATCGCCTTTCCTTAGAGCACCTACTTAACTTTGGAATTTGTTCTCTCTTGGGACAAGAATTGTTCAGCTGTATATGTCACCTTGATTGAATCCAGTTTTATCAGCACTTATGGCATAACTACATTTTGCTATATACGAGCTAATTTAAGTTTTCCTTGGTAAAGTCATGTATGAAATATTTATTATTTACATCCAGGAGAGTTCTTTCAACCATCAACTTCTCATTACAAGCTGGAGTGTTTGGTTCTGCTATGCCTCAGCCATTAGAAGAAGAATTATTACAAATAACTTCTGGTCTGATTATTTTACATGTTTGTTGTGCCATGACCATTGCCCCTGTTTTCACTGGAAGTTTAACTTCCTTTTTTGTAGTAATGATGTAGATTTAGAACAATGCTTTAAATGGCTCCAACTTTAAAGTGGATCAGTTTAGGACTCTACTTTGCTACAGTCATTTTCATTGAACTTTACAACAAGAAAAAATAGCAAAATATGGGATGTATAGACTGAGAGAAGAACTAAAAAAGAAGCAAAATTATGAGGGCAAAAAAGAAACTGGTAAATTGGTATGATTAATTTTTATTAGTCTACAAAGTGAGACAGGTCATAATAGATCAGAAAGATTTGACATCGTTTTATGAAGAGAAACAGCCAGTACTCAGTGAAAATTCTTTAATTCCTCAATGTTTCACCTTACAGCTTTATCAAGAGATAGACACCGTACAGATTACAAGACCAGTCTACCTCTTGGTAAAGCCACTAGGTGAACCATTGAGGAATTAAAGGTTTTTTACTGGGTACTAGCTGTTTCTGTTCATAAAACATGTTTACACTCTGGTGTGCACTATGCTACTTGAAAATCTTTGACATTGTTAACTATATGTAATAATGTGTTATTTGAAAAATACCTAATTATATACTATACTTAAGAACTGATGCTGGACCAACTAGTCAAATTTGGCTAAAAATCAGGTCCTACAGGTTGACTTCTAGTAACTGGTGAAACAGTGAAGTTAACCTTGTGCAAGGACATGCATAAGCTAGTAAAAAGGCTAACAAATGCAATAATATTAAGACCTCTAGCTTTGTTGTATAGTTGAATGTATGAAAGTGTGGGGATAGAAAAATATGAAAAAGGCAATGGAGTGAAAACACACCTGACAGAATCACTGGTGATAACACTGTTGGAAGTGGAATGTCCTCGTAACACAAGGAATGAAGATATTACACCATCTTTTGTAAGCTATTTTAAATTAGATGAGCATGTTATGTTGTAGCTAGATCAGAACTACTTCCAAGTTCAATGTCAAATTTTGTGTTCCAAAAGAACAACATGCAATTTTGTTGCATAATTTTTTTAGAATTCTATCTATTGAAAGAAATTAATAATTTACTGATTTAAAGCTAAAAACTAAGACCACTTGTATAAAGTATTTTAGATTTGCTGTTCTACACAAGCAACATTTAATAAAATTTATATTTATATTTTTTCTAATGGTGCTTGTGTAGAACAGCAAATCTAAAATACTTTATACAAGTGGTCTTAGTTTTTAGCTTTAAATCAGTAAATTATACAGTATCACATGAGAATTACACTTAGCGTTTCTGTTTTACAAAGTTGTTTATTAATTGCATCTTTATGCACTTTTTGGAACAATGCACTGTCTGAAACACCGATCTCTATAATGTGAATAGCACACTCCACTATCAGCTTATGGCAGGTGATGAAGACACCAGAAGACTAACAACAGTGATCTTACTACATCCAATACACAATTCACTTGGCTGTATTAAACCAATATATTACTGTTTTTCTTAAGTAATTGCAATCACAATGCCTTGCTGTTCGGTCTTTGGATGCAGCATTATATTGACTAAGGGATATGGTAAGACCTTCCACACGTAAGCATTCATTAAGTTTGTAACGTATTGGTTAAATGAATTTTTAATCGACTATAGCTTAATGTATAGCAAATGGATGAAACCCATCAAAGCTGTATTCACTTTAATAAGCATGATCACTGCTTACTTAATAAATCTAAGTAACAGAATTGTGCTCAAAATAAAAATATATAACAAAAGTATATTAAAGTTATTATATAAACATTTTACTAGGCAAGGTATTCATTTCTACCCTCACATAATGCAGCTTTATTTTACGTAATGCAATTAAAGGTATCCTGACTTCAAAATTATGAAATTAGACACTGGTATCTTTTGAAAAAATTTACATTGTTTTTAGTTAGATACAAATGTAATAAATTTAACAGAAAGCAACACAATACATCAGTTCAAAGCAGAAATTGTTAAAATGACAGAACAAGTGAAACAGTGAAGCCCTACTAGTAGAACTAGTGGTAATACACATGGGGGCTATTGATATAGGGAAGGGTAGGTCATAGAAACTAATTAACAAGTACAAATGATTGATAAAATAACTTAGAGAAAAGGGCCATTATAACTTACTTTTTTCAGAAGTAGATCATAAAGAAAAAATGTGAAACTATGTCATATGTAAGGATGAGCAGGGTGGGCTTGTGGGATCAATTCTGTGGGAAAAGGGAGCTCTTTGGAACGAATGGTTTATGTTTAAATAGGGCAGGGGCTGGTTTGTTTGCAAGAGGTAATAACTGTAAGGGCAGCTTTAAACTAGGACTAGACAGTGACGAAGGCCAGAATAAACTATCTAAAGAAAAAATAAGATGCACAGAATAAAGGAAAGTATAGTGTAGGAATAATGTATATAATTAGCTTCAAGGGTAAGCTAAACTATAATTATTGTAATTCTAAAAATATAAGAAATAAAATAGAAGACTTTGGAGCACTAGTGGGAACAAGGGATTTTAATGTAATGAAAATGGCTGAAACTTGGTGAAATGTAGACAATTTTTGATGACAAAAATTTCTTTGAAATACAGTTGTATGTTATTCAATAGGGATAAAGAATTTAAAACAGGAGGAGGAGTGGCTTTTTTTAATCTAAAACTTGATAACATGGCAAATAGCAAAGAAGTTGAATGCATTTGGTTTTCTGTTAGGGGTTATAAGGAGAAAAGGCTTTTAGTTGGAACCTGTTACAGACTATCTGATGAAATTATTGAGAAACTCTATAGTGAGATAATTCAGTTGTTAATGAGATCATAATTATGGGAGGTTTTAATTTCAGGCATATTGAGTCGAACCATGAGGGAAATGGGTTTTTAAAAATAATTCAGTATGGTTTTCTTCTCCAATTCATCTGGGAACCAACTAGGAACAGTAGTATTTT
>NW_013669371.1:83381-84581 GCF_000517525.1 Limulus polyphemus
GTCGCTTAAGTTTCGTCGGAACGAAGTTACGGAAAATTAATTAACACACGGAGACGTAACAGTATTTTAGATTTATTGTTAACTTCTAATATAGAAATTATTGACCAGGTGGAGACTGGGAAACATTGGAATGCAAATAATCATTGCTGAATTAGGTTTGATGTTTTAATACATATGGAGATTTTGATAATAATTTTTTAATAATGAGATTTTGTTACAAATTTCTAAGGGATGTGACAAGAATCATCTCTTGTGAATTTGGCAACTGAGTTAATTAAAGATACTGGCCAAATGTGTAAAAAAATCTGAAAAATAAATTTTCAAATATTCAAGATAGATGTGTTTGGATGGCTGCAGGTAAGAAAACAAGTTGGCTCAAAGAAGGGTATAAAAGATAAAATTAAAAGAAAAACAGTTTATATTTAGGACTCTTAAAAGTGACTGCTCTGGAGGAAGATTAAGAGAATTATAAAAGATCAAGGGTGTTGGTCAAACAGGTAATTGGGAAATATAACAGATATACGAAAAAAGATTGACTGAAAATGTAAAAATATTAAGGAATTCTTTAAACACATCAACAGGGAGCACAATGTTAGGATGACAGTAGAACCTTTGAGGGATGATACAGGAAGGCACATATCTGATGAATATGAGATAGCTGGCTTGTTTAATATTATGGTAACAAAAAAAATGGCAGGATATGGGTACTCTTCAGCAAAGACAGTTTAACTTATCTAACGGGGTGGTTGGCTCTTGAAATTGATTGCTTCAAATGGGATGGAGGAAATAAATCTAAGAGAGTTTACGGGAGGGCTTGATAAATATTTGGATGATAAGGGCTGGCTTTGTGCTTCTCCAAGATCAGGCTGCATCAATTGTATGGTCAGGTCATTCTCATACACTCACTGGTTAGCTGGTCAGAAACACACTTGACAAGCTAATTTTGTTTGAACACCGGTAGAGTTTTAATGGTAATTACATGTAATTGTATTGACCCAGAAACTCATTTCTACTCACAAGGTTATTTATATAGGCCTTTTTAAAAACTATTATGTGTATGCCGTGTTAACGTAAAATGAAGTTTGTTTTCCTATGATTATTTCAGAGTTTTTTTGTTTTTTTGTAGTTTAAATATACTGTTACGTCTCCGTTTGTTAATTGATTTTTCCGTAACTTCGTTCCGTACGAAATTTTAACGAC
>NW_013669371.1:85581-107508 GCF_000517525.1 Limulus polyphemus
GAAAGGGCGAGCATGTTTGGTGGGATGCGGATTCGAACCCGCGACCCTCAGATTGTGAGTCGAGCGACTTATCCACCTGGCCATGCCAGGCACCGTCACAGCAGTCATGTGACTCGCTGACGCAACAATACGTTCTTATTCATCAATGCATTGTTACCCCAATTGAAGAAATATTGCATTTGTCAACAGAAGTTTTTTTTTTAATAATTATTAACAGACTTTCTTTTTACAATATTAAACCTTAATCACATTCAGCTGTAAAAATACCGGAACTGGGATATGTGATAGATTAGGTAACAATTGTATTGTTTAATAATTATTTTTTATGAATATGTGAAAAAATTAATAATGGTTATTGACAAATTTAACAGAATTGGTAACAACAGATGAATAAATATTTATTTTTAATTGTATGAATGGAGGTGGTTTTTGTATTTTTACATACAAAATAAATGAAAATTTCACTATCATTTTCTTTGGCATATCGTTATTATCTCTTTATGAATAACAATAATCATGTAATGTACCCTATAACATAATCTCAAGGAAGTTTGTTTTTTAATCCAAAATTGGCCAGGTGGTTAGGGCACTCGACTCGCAATCTGAGGATCGCGGGTTTGAATTCCCGTCCCACCAAACATGCTTGTCCTTTCAGCCGTGGGGGCGTTATACAAACAAACAAAATAATCCAAAATTGCAGAGTGTAATCACCTCTCAATATTATAAAAGTATTGTTACGACAGCGGAAGTCACGTGACTCTCGTAACACGTAATGAGTATCTCGAACGTTCCTGAAGGCTCGAGCGCTTGCTAGACTCGCGCTTTTATAGTATATAAGACCGGCGAGAAGTGACGGGAGATAATTGAATTTTCAGACAGACAGAGACGGACAATTGAGTCAAACGCGGTACTAAGTAAAATGCGTGAATCGTTCGTTGTGAATTATAGCGTGTGTTGAAGTTAAAGTGACCGTGGAAATTAAGTGTATTGCAAAGTTGTATTGAGAAAGAATAAACTAGTTTTATTTAAGAAAGGACTTGTATCGCTGAAGTTTCTGGGAAAGAATTTCTACGGAAAATTAACAAACGAACAGAGACGTAACAGTAATTTTATCTCTTAGTCTACGATTTTAATTAAAAAAAACTTTGATAAGAAGCATCCATACAACCCTATCATATCTGTCTATCGGGTTTGGTGTAATGAGATGACAGAAGCGTGGCTTTAGTGGTCTCAAATTATTTACGTAATAAGTAGCATACTGAAAATATTTTTAGTGGATAGTTCCGATTCATTGGTACAGTCCATTTCCCATCGTCGGACTGCTCGAATATAAAGTTTCAGTAGTTTTTTTTATCTTGGAAAAACCTACTAGCCGGTATTATTACAGTTTGGTACACAATTGACACTTGCCAGACAGCTTTTATAAATTAAAACTAATAGTTCTTTAAATTGTGAAATTTCGCTCTGTACAATAACTAGTACTACTACAGAAAAACATGTTAACAAATGATATATTCCAGTTGATTACCAGGACCCCAATTGGACTACTGTGTGTGAAAATAGACCCCACTGCCACGAAGTACATAGGCATTTCATGGTCATAGTGTGTGAAGCTACCCTGACATAACATCCACGTTTCCATATCCAGTTGAATATTTCACTTACTTACTAAACATTTTTCTACAGTCATTAATTCTAACTTTTGATCAGATCGACTACATATTTATATCAAAAATAAAAATCAACACGGTAATGACTATAGTTAATTAAATATACTGTTCTTACTTATAAAAATTGTTGTTACGACAGCGGAAGTCAAGTGACGCTGGTAACACGTGATGGGTTTCTAGAAGGATCATGAAGGCTCGAGTGTTTGCCAGACGTCCTCTATCTTAATATATAAGCCCGGTAAATAAAGCGGAGATATAATGGCAGATAGACAGATAATTGAGTCAAGCGAGCGGTAGTGACCGTAAGTAAAGTGCGTGAATCGTTGTGAATTATAGCGTGTGTTAAGTTAAAGTTATTGTGGAAATTCTGTGTATTGCAAAGTTGTATTGAAAAAGAATAAACTAGTTTTATTTAAGAAAGGACTTGTATCGCTGAAGTTTCTCGGAAAGAAATTTTATGGGAAATTATCAAACAAGCAGATACGTAACATTATAATGCATTGTTTCATCAGTTGGGTACCCTCGTTTTCATCAGCATCTCTATAATAAAAATGTAATAATGAAAAATTAAAATAATAAAAATAGATATAGTAAATACGCCAAACAGTACTGGTAATAAACGTAGTATTAAATATATCATTGCGCCCAAAATGCCTATTTGAATGAATTGGTTTATTTTGAATTTCGTGCAAAGCTCTCCAAGACTATTTGCGCTAGCCGTTCCTAATTTAGCAACAATAGACTAAAAGTTAGGCAGCTAGTCAATACAACCCACCTCCAACTCTTGGGCTATTCTTTTAACAACAATTAGTAGGACTGACCATCACATTTTAATGCCCGCACGGCTGAAAGGACGCGCATGTCCGGGGACAGGTATTCGAACCCGATCCTAAAATTGCGAGTCGATCACCTCACCTCCAGGTCCATTTGAATAAAAAGTGTTTAATTAAGAAACAAATATTAATAAAAACACTCGTTTTTATTTACTATTACTCTGGAAGAAAACACTCGTTTTATCGCAAAAATGAAATATAATTTTTCACTTCTTATGTTTTAGCTGTTCATCTTGTTTCTAACTTTGATAAATGATGCATCTATGCTTATTTAATAACATAAAGCTATGTAATTAATCGTTGGTCCCTAAATACTTTGGAGAGGATGTATGTAATATTGTCTCAATTAGTTTTTCGTGAAATTTTGTCATTGCAATTTGTCACTACTGTTCTTAGTATTTAAACATAAACAGTTTTTAGAGTATTAAAAGAATTGTACTAAAATGCAGTATTAGTCTTATTTGCTAATACAATATGTGCCAGATATCAAGATAAATTTAAATTATTGCACAGTCAGAGCGAGCTTGATGTGTAAGGCCTTATTATGCTTATGACTGAAGTGAAGTTCAAAAACTTAAGCCCAAATAAGACATGTTCAGTAACTGCAGGATCAAGATTTACTTGATTTTATAAAACTGAAAGTGACAGATTTTAACTTCAGAATTACTATTTAAGCGCAAAGGTGCATTTTAAACTCGTAATCTTCTTTCAGGCTACAGTCTGAATTGTAACTGTTTAATAAAAAGTCATTTCGTTTTTGTAATTTTACTTTGAAGTTCAAATAGCCAAACCTCTGAACAGAACAGAACCAGAAATTAAGAATTCAGCCGGGAAGATGAAGCTGGTAAGGATTGTTATTAAATGTTAATTAATTCTGACTTTTAGATACGTTTAAAAAACAAATATCAATTTCGTTACATGTCACTGTAGTTTTTACTTTTAGTGTAATTTATAAAAGTAGACTGAATTATGGCCCTTTTTTTGCATTTAATTTTTATATAATTGTGGTTGTGTTAATTCTTATGTTAATAGCTTATAACTTATTATTATCAAATAAATCATTTAAGTGATAAGTCTGTTAATTACTAAATTAGTAGTTTACAGATGATAAACTCTGATGTTTATAGCTGTATTAAGAACGTTTAGGTGCTCCAAAATGATTTGGATCAGTTGGTTGATGGAAGTGTTATCTTATGGGGATGAGTAAATATTTCTTAATTTATTTACACTTGAGAAATGGAGGCTAAGATGTGATCTCATTGAAATTTGAAGTTTACAAGATTATTTGGAGGATCAACATGATAAAATCCTCTGATTTCCTTGTGCTTTATTCGAAAGACATGAGGACACCAAACTCAATTTGGAAAAGATAGGCAGTTAAGACACTTTTAATTTTTTTAACAGGGTGAATGGCTTATGGAATGAGTCACTGTTGGTAGTAGTAGGTCAATATCTTACAATACTTTTAAAGGTATTTGATAATTTAGTGAAAAATAAATGTGGGTTTAAATTTTCACTTCTTAAGGGTGGGTTGGCAGGGAGAGCTTTGAAGGACTAGATGTTCCCTTTTTGTCTGAATGTTATTGTAATATCTTAAATTAATAGAATAATTATCATAGACTAAGAAATGCAGTAGACATCTTTAAAGATTCCCTATTGTAGCTTAGACAAAATTAATGTTATGATCGCAACGCTTTCCTTGTAGTATGTATACGATATTTTGTTATGATCGCAACACTTTCCTTGTAGTATGCATACGATATTTTATTGTGATCGCAACGCTTTCCTTGTAGTATGTATACGAATATTTTTTTATGATCGCAACGCTTTCCTTGTAGTATGTATACGATATTTTGTTGTGATCGCAACGCTTTCCTTAAATTAATAGACTAATTATCATAGACTAAGAAATGCAGTAGACATCTTTAAAGATTCCCTATTGTAGCTTAGTTAGACAAAATTAATGTATAGAAAGTGAAGTTGATTTCAGAAATGCAAAACTTTTCTCAGCACACTTTCATGTTATGCTTCATATTTGAATTTTTTTTCCCTCTAATAAAAAAGTAAGTTTTAGTTTTCTGTGTCATGACTTTAATTCTGTGTGAACAGTAGTGCTCTTAACCCATTCACTGGGGCTGTTACATATATTTCCAATTGCTCCCACCCTCTGACATTGCGACTGTTTACGCCTTCCTCTGCTGGGACCAGGTTCATCATCTTGACTATCATCACTAGATGGAGAGCTAGCATCCTCTTGCTTCATTGCCTCTTCATCATCATGCATCTGAACACTACTTAACTTACTTTCACAATCTCCTAAGCTATCTGAGCCAAGTGTATCAAGCATATTTACATAGTAATTAGGGTTACTACTCGTCACTCTAGCGATGCGGGCACGCATCTTGTTGGTTACTGAAGGGCTGAGTGGAAAACATTGAAGGAAACCATATATCAACATTAGGTGGAATGACAATAAATACTTTCCAACTCATTTTACTCCCATATGTCATGCGCAGCAATTTTAAATGAGAATGGGAAACATTTGTTTCCAGTCGCAGTGTGAGGGGGAGGGGGGAGCACTGGAAAACTTATGTCCCAGCCACTGAAAGGTTTAAATTTTTTTTTAATGTATATATTTGTAACTTAGATTTTCTTAAAGTCTAACATTTTATTAAGAATTTTTACATCACTTTGGTTTTTGGGCTAAAATAATGTTAAAACTTATGTTTGCATTTATTACTTTTGTAGTTTAATAAAGGTGTATTTATTTACTTATAGTATTGCCTAAGTAACAACCCCAACAAGTCCTGCAATATTTTGAAATTTAAAAATACTGCCGTAATGCTAGATTGTGGATTAGACATGACATCAGTGTTATCCTTTCTTCCATTACCGTTAGTTCACAGGTAAGTTCAGCGGATATGAATTAGTGTTTATAATGGTCTACTGTATTTGGTTAAAAGAATGATACTGTCTTGGCAAATTTTTTTGTTTTCAGTTTTTGAAAGAATGATGAAAAAAATAGTGGCAAAGAAGAGTGGCATTGTCAGAAGTCTCCCACCCCTTTTTTATGTAACTATTAATACTCATTGGCCATTAGAGACTATAGTCTTTTTGTTGGTGTAGGTTGTAACTTAAAACACAATAGTTAACTATTTTGAAAAAAAAAGTGCATATTTCTTTGAAATGAAGTGTGAGAATATAGTTAAATTATTTTTTTTCAGTATTGTTCATGACCTTAATAATTATACAAAATGCCAGACAAATTTAAACAGTTAATGAAAGTTGTCTTCATGCACATGTGTTTATGCAAAGTTGTGTTACCCATTTTCTTGATATATACATGCAAGGTTGCATATTATGTAGTATTCACATTGTACAGCCATTGCATTTCTTACATTTACCATTTTAACCATTTCAGGCATCAGCAAATGAGATGGATTACAACCTACAGTTGTTAGGACTTGTGTGAAAAGAATGTGAAAAACTCTGTTTGTCTATGTAGATTAAGACATATCAGGGCCTTTATAATTTTCAGTAAATAAGGTATAGTAACAGAAGTAATGTCGTACAACAGATAACATAAGACCAGTAATCAGTTGAAGACATAAAAATCATAGAACAAAATACATGGCAGAAGATCAGTCATTACATACATTTAAGGGTGCTACTAAAGCATGCAGTCTACAAAGATATTTACACTATAGCATGTGGTTCAGAAAGATATTTACACTATAGCAAGTGGTCCAGAAAGATATTTACACTATAACATGTGGTCTACAATGATATTTACACTATAGCAGGTGGTTCAGAAAGATATTTACACTATAGCAAGTGGTCTACAATGATATTTACACTATAACATGCAGTCTACAAAGAGATTTACACTATAGCATGCGGTCTACACAAAAACTATCATCGTTGCCATTTTATCTTTTGTTTATTTGCAATTGACACCATTTATCATAATCAACAATTTTAAACTAATAAAGTACAAAATACCATTACATAATGTTTTGGGGGCAAATAAAATCGGAATGAAATATATTCCAACAATCAAAACTGCACAAATATAACCTAAAATTAAGGTACTCTTTTAGAACACACAACTTATTAAATTATTATTATTTGCCGAATAAAGACGTGGATAGATATAAATTATTTAGCAAGAAATTATGTTTTAGTGAATCATTAAAATGGTGATGATGATAATATCTGTGTAGACTGCATGCTATAGTGTAAATATCTTTGTAGGCTGCACACTATAGTAGCACCCATTTTAGTTTCTTTGTTTCATAGTAGCTGTATAAAATGAAATAAAGTGTATTAGCATCCTGAAATAAAGCATGTAAAATATAATAACCCCCCTATACAAAATAAAGATGTGTGTATTAGGTTGTGTTTATGTTTCACTAATTGCCTGTTTTCTTTTGTGACGATTATTGGTTGGGATGTAATTAACCTTGCAAATAAAAGGTACACATGGAAGATCCTGTTGTGACATTGTGTCATGATGTCAACAGTGCAGGTTTTAATACATCTGCAAGGATATGAATCAGAAAAAAATCATTTTGGATCATGGTTTTGCATCATTCCATATGGAATGTATGTTTGTGTTTAAATTTACATTTAATTCACGCTAATAAATAAAACTATATCATAGTTCCACTTCAAATATTATTGGTTATATAATTTGAGAAACACCAATACTAGTGCTATGACAACATTTATAAGTTATTCTAGTAAATAACAAGGAAAAATATGTGTGATGCACTTGCATACATGAATGGTTATAATGGAAAGGCATTAAGTTAGTTATATACAAGAAAATGTAGAAATGATGATTTAAGAACTGTTAATTATATAGAAATGCACCTTTAAACAGGTTTAGGTGTGTTGAACTTGGATTTGAGAATCCTTTATTACATTTTGAGCTGTGTTATTATTACTTTGCAGTCCCAGAATATCTGGTCTTCCAATATGGACTCCTCGAGATAGTATTGATGCACAACTTGAAGGGGTATGTGTGTGTGTGTATATATATTAAAAAATGAACATTGTTAAAATATACAGTTATTGTTTCTTGTAAACTTTTGTTTTTCTTGTTTGATTTAACCCTACAATTGTCTAAGGATTCCATTGGCTTTTCAAACAATTCTTACTAAACTTTATGCATGAAGTTACTTGTTGGTCCATAACTTTGTTGATTATAGGGTCCTTAATAACATACGAGTAAAAAAAAAAAGGTTTAAACAAAACAAAAACTCTCAGTATTACATATAATCCCTCTAGTTACTGCTGGAATGTTTCAGTTATTTTATGTAGAAAGTGAGTGATTTCAACCAATTTTTTATCATGTATTCTTTACATTGAGTGTTGTGATAGATAAAAACATAAAATATTCAATATGATGCAATATGTGGGCCTAATGGTGTAAAAGTAGTTTATGGGCTAATGATACATAGTAATATGTAGTGCTATTTTGCTTACTTAATCTTGTCAACAGTTGGTTGATCACATTATATCTTAAAACCTTTATTTTAATAATGAAAACTGGACAAAAGATTTACAACTGCAATTTACTTTGTGATAGATAAATTGTGGTGCCATATTGACCAATATGTACTTAAATTGCTCATTCATTGCAATTGATCCAAAACATTTTGATAGTGGGTGTGAAAATCAAAATATTGATGGTGACAACCCACAAGGATGAATTTAAACAAATTGATACTAACTCCAGGATGAACGCTTCATCTAAAGTTTTCAAACACTTTCGATTTTATGAAATATGGAATGTTTCTGTAGTAAAGTCAATTCTCGACATGAAGAAAGCCATGTGCCAAAAATGTCAAAGAAAATACACCTAGAATGGTTGTTCCATGTATTTTTGAAGCTTGCTTGGTTATTTTTCACATGCCTAAAATAATTTTTTTTAATCATGTTTTTTATAATTTTAAATATAAAAGAATGACATTAAAAGGTTGAAAGGCATCAAATCTAGCTTGTGTAGTGTTGTTGTAGTTCATTGCTAAAATAAATACAGCGAATACTGATTTCTTTATGTTTGTATGTATGGGAAGGTAGTGGTGATCATTTAACTTTTAAGTATTAATTAACTATTAATTTCTTTAGTAACTAAATACTAACTGGTTTTTATCCTACACTTCAGCTGCTAACCTGCTGCCATCTGCAGGGAAGTCCTGAAAAGGTCTGTTCCTGTAGTGGTAGTGGCTGGTACTTGATCCTCGGTCTTTTTGATAGAGGGGTTGATATCCTTATAAACATTTTTATTTTATTTAAAAAGTTAAAAGGGTTATTACATGATCAATTGTTTTTTTTTTCAAACTAATCAGTCAGGATTTAAACCACTTTTCTATTCTAGTTAGATATTCTTAAACTATAGTTCTTAATTTAATTATATAACATCATTAATTGAAAGTTAATTATGAAATATTAACTCGTTGTTATTGTATATGTTTATTGAAACCCCAAGTGTTAGATGTGGAAAATATCCATAAATATGTTTCTCACTGAATTGGCAATTATTTAATTCAGGAGCTGAAGGAATGTGCTGGAAGAGTGTTTGTGGACAGTACACCAGAGTTTTTAGTGCCAGAGGTAAGTCATAAAATGTTTTTTACCATTTTTGGGACTTCTGTACATAGTGCATGTGAAAGAGGTATGTAAAGTCTTATCATTATAGGGGAGACTTAATGCTGTTTCCCCCTTTCCTCTAATATAATTATGTAGACTAAAGTTCTGTGATCAGATCCTTTCATATTTTCAACAGAAATACACAGAATGTTTGTGTATTTCAAAGGCAGGGTGGCAAGTCCTACTTTTTTTTTATCCACTCTCCTACTTGTTTTGAAAAAATCCTACTTTCATCTTCTCTTCTTTTTTTTTTCAGTTATCAAAACACACGGTAGTGTGTCGTCTGGCAAGACACACTGTATGTTATTAACAGGAGTTATAGTTTAACAATTTTCCCCTTTCTGTAGCTCAAACTGTGGTAATACAAATTATCACATATTTTCAGTGGATGTACTTGACTGGATCCTTACTCAAATACAAGGCAATCCATTAACCCTTTCACAACAGGAGCCCCTTTAAGTACTTTTCTGCACAAGTCACTGGGTTACATTCAAAATTTAATTAAACACTTTTAATATCAATGTATTGTGAATAAATTTAATATTGTATTGTATATTATGATTCGAAGTTTTATTTTAGCTATCTTTTAAGTAACTTATAAAAAACTACTTAAAACTTCAGATGTCACGTGACCAACGAGCTATGACAAATTTCTACTTTGGCTCTCTGTATTTTCAATAATACAATGGTAATAGAGTAGAGGTACGTCTATCCACTAAGATGCTTACATAACAGTTAGAAAGAGCTTATTTTATAATATAAAGTAACAATGGTTATTTTGAAATTTCCACGAAATCTTCACCACAAACTACATTAAATTGACTATACTATTGTTGGCTACTTGATCAAGTATAGCACTTACGGTTGTTTCTTACCTAAATATGTTATAGTTAGAGATACTGTTTAAATTGTACTTAGGTATTACTATTATATTTTGGTTAATTATGTGTCAGTTATGTTTTAAAATGCATAATTGAAAGGTTTAAACATTTTTTAAATATACATCATATTTCGCGTTCGTTCTTAAGCTTACGATATTATGCACTGAACGAATATTTGGCCAAAGGGTTGTACATATCTCCCAAAGAAATTGTAATATGCCTCGAGGACACCGTTGACTTGTGTCGAGATGAATAATAAGTTGTAAAAGACAAGAAAATAAAACATTAAAAATTAGCCATATGTAAAAAAAGAGATGAAATTATGAAGTTAACAAAAGGAAACTAAAGATATTCTACAAAAAATTAAAAAGTAAGTTTTTTTTCCTAATTTTAATTATTTCATTGCATCTTACATTGATGATAATAGCTAGTGTGAGTGATATGGTTGAGAAAATGAAAAATATAATATAAAAATTTACCTTAAAAAATTTTTGATATCCTTTTAGGAAGTTCTAGAGATTATGCAAATAAAATATGAAACTATATGATGAAGAAAAGTGTTTTGATACTGAAAATGAAAATCAATTTGTTAATAGTTTGAATGCGAGTAACTACAATAGAAAAATAACACATCTTTAGTAAAAACACTTAATTATAAAACCGTTATTATTTGTGTATAGGATACGTATGATCTGTTATGAAATCTTACCAGTTTTTGAGATGATATTTTAAGAAATCTCAGTTACTCCTTGACTTGTATTGTTGTAGAAGTGAAATTTGTGACTCGATTTCTGTAGATTGCACAAGCCTGCTGCAACAAGGTTAAGAAATACATGAGATATAAAACCTCCAATTTTGATTGAATTTCTTTTCCTTTTTTTCTATGCACTGAAAGTACAGAAACTTTATATTTGATAGAAAAACATACTTAATTTTTATGGATTTTTTTTCAAATTTGGTACGCTGGTAGATCTTTACAACCTACAATTAGGTGTTAAATTTAGTCTAAATATAAATCACATGTGCAAAGTTATTCAACAAAAACAGCTCAGTTTTTGCACATGGCTACACAAATTTTTACAAATAATTTCAATTTGAGGGTAGGCTGGTAGAGATTCTGATGAGCAATAAAATCGAATCTGGTATAATCCCGCTCCATGCTTGGTATTGCGGGTGCAAATAAATATAGCTAATAAAAAGATAAAAAAGGTTTATTAGATTAATTTACTCTAATCCTGTCTAAATGTTCCATAGCTATTGAGGATTCCCTCTTGTTTTTCAAGAGTACAAGTGAGATTTTCAAGGGCCCCATGGGTAGAATTTAATAAACTCAAAGAAAAAAAGCACCTCAGTGTCAATGAAAAATTTTATTTACAATGTACACTAACATGTTTACCTTCTGCAAGTGGAAAAAAGCATCATAATGTCTAATGAAGAATTATATTTACAATTTAAACTGCATGTTGTTTCCCTGTATGAGTGCAAAGTAATTTTCACGATAAGGTCGAAAATACTTTTCTTCATTTGTAAGTTTTAAATATCATTTGCATTACCCCTAAAACCTGCTAAATAAATATAAAATGTTTTTTTTGTTTTTTTTCCAGACAAACATTATATATTATCTGTTATTTTCTTCACCTTACTTCTATATGAGGATGGTTAATTTGACCAACATTGTAACCACCATAAAAAAAATTAGCAAATAATTATAAATTTCCAATATTTTCTTTCTGGAATGACTTCAAATTGTACCAAAAATCCACAATTGTTTATCCTAATTAGCTTAAAGCTTGTAACAGTATACATCTATTTATACTTAAATTTTATTGTTTTATTGCCCTTTGAATTGTATGAATTGTATGTCACATGGCAAACGTGCAGCTCCATTATGGTATTGAATTACATAATGCACAGACTACTCACAAGCATACTTCATAAAAATTATTATTAGTAATATTATTATTATATTATTTTACTTTATCTAACCTAAAAAGTTTTCAATTTTTACATTTTAGTTAATTTTATAACAATGAAAAAAGAATACACGTGAAAAACAATAAATAAAGTACTTACCTGAATTGTACTACTGCATTAAATAATTTCTATTTAATTAAATAATACAGAATAGTAGCATGCAATAAGGAAACAATGTTCCATAACTATCACAATTTTTTGGCTTTCTAACTATGTGACAAAAACTGTTAAAAATTCAGCTAAAACTCATTGATGTGTTTTCTGTGGGAATATAAAGTTTGACTTGGAAGGAAAATAGACAGTTTTCTCTACGGACAACAACATAGTATGTCATTTGATATAGAAAAACATTGGCTTTCTATTGGTTATAAATACTATAGTCTTAAATGTCGGAGAGAATTATTGGCAAATTCTTAAAGAGAGGATGTGACCTTTGGGTGTGTCAAGAGGGTTCTAATTTTCTATTTTATTGCTCTGTAACTAAATAAGATTGAAGGCTATGTAAATTATGCTTTGCCTGAATGATGAATAATATTATAATAAGTAATTTACATTAAATTTCATACTTCTTGGAGGGGTGGTAAAAATTAGAGAAGAGGGAAGATATAGATAAAAAAACATCACTTTTCTCATAGTAGGGGGGATTGAGAATTTTTAAAAAATAATTTCTTATACAATTAAGAACTTAAAATTTAATAATACTAAACTTTGATTTATTATCTATGTTCTGATATTGAGTTTATTCATATAAATTGATAATAAAGTAGTTGATTAAATTTTGAATGTAACTGAATGTTTTTGACATGTGCACTTTGACCTACTCAAAGTGAAAGGATTATTCGTGGTACTTTCACATGGCTTTATTTTCATGCAATTTATTGTCATTTATGAAACCTGTTAGAAGTTGATTGTGGACAACTGTGTGCAAACTGTTTGCTGCTTAGTTTTTATGGTACAAAGTTTAAAGCAAAGTACTTGTGTGTTGCCTTGTTTATAGGACATTTTGCAGTGTGTATTTGGTACTCTGGGGGGTCTAATCTTGTGTGCACCGACAAATTTTCGAGCGTACAGGACCCCAGAGTTCGATTAACTAGAACCCTGTGAAAAACAAGAATAGTAACCATGTTGATTGTTTGACTATTTATTAAAAAATGTCCATTATAGTATTGTGTAGAATCTTGTTGCAACTAAAATATAGTACATTTTAATAAAAATATTTTTTTAGACCAGAATATGCAAAGGACTTTGCAAATGTGAGAAGGGCAAATGCTCTTCTTGTCATTTATTTTGTCCTGGTTACCCTATGTTTACTTAACTTTGTTGAACCAATATTTAGGAAGTGAAGATGTGATGAGATATTATGAGGAGTGAGAAAAGTTCCATTTTAAACTAAAATATCCAATTTTTTTCTACCTCTGACTTTCATACATAATGAAAATTTATTGAGGATGTTATAATCAGTTATACGTCATAAAACTGTGGTTGTTTATAGTTACGGACCAAGTTGCAAAACAAAAGTGTATATGTACTCTTTATATACCCGTATAAAATGTAGTTAGTAATCATAAATTAAATAAAATTATATTTATTTTTTATCCATTTGTAGTTGGAAAATTTTGCAGTAATTTTAAAGGGTTAAGTATTTTTATTGTCATGGAGATTAAGATGACACCAGGGAATTATGTAAGCTTTTCCTTTTTAACACTCCTACTGCTACTTTGTCACAATTAGATTTCCAGTAATAACATAGCTTTCTTCTGAATTTGAACCAATGCTGACTTTTCCTACCCTGTAAACACTACTTATCTGATCCTTGTAGAATTTAATTTTTTTGCACATTATTTAACTTATTTGATCGATTGAATATTTCATACAAAGTCATTGTACTTAATCTCTACATTATCATAACTTCTAACTTACTGATGTTGGATACATTTCAAGATGTGCTTACACATGTTCACTGATTACAGTATTTCCAACAAAGTTCCTTTTGTCTCCTTGACCGTATGTATTCATGGTTTTCAGTAATATATTTTTTTAATTACTGTAAGTTCTGCCCTGTATTTTCAGCTTTAGTGGTTGTATGGAAGTAACTCAGCTTTTTTAGTGGAAAGTTCAGCTCTAATTTATTTTCACCTCAATACTGATAGCAAAATAAAACAGAGCAGCAGGTGGAGTAGGAGGAAAGTGTTTAACCATTAGCCTTTATTTTTTTTTTTTTTTCTACATGTTATTTGGTACTTTTAGTTCAGAGTAAGGTTTTGATGTTTTCAACTTTGTGTGATTTAAGTATCTTAGTTCACATTATTAAATCATCTTCTAAACTGTTTACAGACGGGAACTTTTGACTTTGGTGAAGTTGATGTGATTCTAATATCCAGTTATCAGAATATGATGGCATTGCCATATATCACTGAAAGTACAAATTTTAGAGGCATCGTGTATGCCACTGAACCAACGCTTCACATAGGAAGGTAGGAACGTATATGCCATTGTAATTTGTCAAATAGTACTTGTAAAGTTTACGATTTTGGTAAGTTTACATGTAATAAAGTTTGAAATCTACCATATACTCCTTTCACAAAAAACATGTACCACTGTTTCATGCTTTCAGACATCTTGGCTTTTCATGCCATAAAAATCATATGAAAAATAGAAAATGTCACTTAAAATGTTGATCTTAAACTTTTTATTTTTACATATTTCCTATAAATAAAATGTTTCAAAAACATTAAACAATTTCTGTCTCCCCAAATTATATTCCCATTAAAAGGAAAAATTATTGAGACTTTTAACAAATGTTTGTAAAATTTTTTTAGTGTAACTATGTAGTTGCAATTTTTATTCATGCTTGTTGCATATTTCTAATTCAAATAAACTTAAATACTAAATCAGTATGTTGAAGTTTTTATTTCTCAAAAATTAGGATCATTATGGATATCTTTTGAAAACCCTGATTTAGGACTTTAAAACCATAGGCTGACAAGGGTGTCATAAGCACTTAAGATTATTCACTCCTTCTAACTGATGAAAACTCTTGACTTTGTATTGAAATGTATTTTTCATTGATGACTTAAATCTTGTTGGAACAACTTGTTTCACTTGTGTCTAGTATAATTAACTAGAAGTTTCTTCTAAATACAACATGAAAGCACTACTTCATAGTTTAAATGCTCGTGCATGATTTACACATTCATTCATTCTTTAGTTTTTATGTACTTTTGTTTGAAAGTTAAATATGCATAGATTCAAAATACTATTTTTCAATGATACCTATTGTGTTCAGGCAGTTTATGGAAGAGCTGGTAAATTATGTTGAGAGAACTCCTAAGAATAAAGTTGCAACCAAGTGGAAACAACCAGAAACTTTGAAGTAAGGACATTTATTGTTTAGAAGTTTTTAAAGCTGATCAAAATAAATGTTTTTAATCTTTTTTTGGTTCGACTTTTTTTTTCCAGTAGAGTATTGTATACTACGAATAATTCAATGGATTGTGAGTACCCTATCTATGACCAATACTTATTGCCATGTGTTTTCTGTCATTTATTGGCTTAGCACAAAGCCTAACAATGGGCTATTTGTCCTGTGTCTACCATGGGGATCAAACATCAAGTTTAGCATTATAAGGCTTCAACTTTACATCTGAGCCAATTATCCACATACCATTCTTGTGTTAATGAGCTGTACAGATTCTAAGATCGATCATGAAGAAAATCATTGATGCATGTTATTGACTGGGTCAATTGAAAGTAGTATAGAGTATTGTAAACAGTACTAATTGGACTTAAGTGAAGAACAGGAATGCATAAATTTTTCTATTGCATATGCAAACTATGATTTCACCAAGTTTTTATTTGTACATTTATAAAAGGTTGTTATTGGATGTAATTAGAACTGGGCAATTAACTCAATTAATCAGTATGAGTGATTAACTACGAGCATTGATTACATCAACTAGTGTCAAGTAAAAATAATGGATTTATCAAAATTACAATTAAGTCAATTAATTTCATGAAAATAATCAACAGTTAAAAGTTAGTATTTTTAATTATTCCAAGTTTCTGAGTCATTCAAATATTGCCATTGTGATTTGTCTTTATTACTGTAAATTAATTTGAAGTTGTTCAGCATAATTAAGTAGCATCACAACTCACAAAAATAATCAATTAATAGAAATTAGTGTTTCTGTTTATTACTATTTATGATTATTCCAGCCATCCAAGTATCATGAAAATAATCAATTAATTGAATGTAATTGATAGATGAACCTGGTAGTGGATTATCGAATTTGAGTAATTACCCAGTTCTAGATGTAATATACATTTAAAACTAATAAAAACAAGGACATTTATAATAATGCTAAATATAACTGTAGTAGTGCATAACATCAAAACATCACTGACTAGCTTTAATGTAATGGGTTCATGTAACTTTCATTTTGTTCATGTTAACATGATGATTATACAGTGGTAGGAAATGTACTTTCTCATGTAAAGGATAAATAAGTTTTGACAGTAAGCCACCTGAAACTTTTCAAATAGCTCCCTGTTCTTTGTTGCAGAGGGCTAAAACTTACCCTATGTTTAATGCTATAAATCTTGATTTCCTCATTAGGTCTCAGGCAAATGGTAGTGTTTGTAACTGTCTTATCTCCATGATCCCAAGCTCTTGTTTAGCTATCTCGAGAAATGTCAGATGCACAGAGGTTATCTGAGAACAATCTCCTGACATGATAATGTAGATATACATTCAAAATTTGCACACGAACTCCAATTCCATCTCCGTTCGAGTGCAGTTCAGCCCATTACTCATGTGTCAGTATCATCAAACATAGCAAGGTTTCATATGAAATTATTTCACTTTGTTAATAATGCAGTTATATTCAAAATCATTTCACATTTTTGTAAAATCTCAACATTAGAGTTGCTGTCATCTTCTGTGTGACTGTTAACATTTTAAATGTGTTTATACGTTGTGTAATGTGTAATTAAGTTGAAGTCTGTAAGGAAGATATAACAAATGGAGTAAAGTTAGAAAAGAAAAGAAGATACTGGTTTGAATTAATAAAAAAACATAGTAATATTTGTTATGTAATCATGTGCAATATTTCTGTAAAACAAGAATGTAATGCATGCTGTTAATGTACAATACTTAGGCATGAATTAAAATATCGAAAAGCCAAGTCTACCACTATTATCTGGCCTAATGGTTAGTACAATATGAGGTTGAGTGGTTCATGCCCTGTTACTGCCATAAAGAAAGAAATTATGCTCCACGCTTTGCAGCCATGAGT
The DNA here is from genome assembly GCF_000517525.1 of Limulus polyphemus. Lineage (NCBI taxonomy): Eukaryota > Metazoa > Arthropoda > Merostomata > Xiphosura > Limulidae > Limulus > Limulus polyphemus. The sequence continues at coordinate 102,891 of NW_013669371.1, forward strand.
GCATTATAAGAGTAATGGTCAAATCCCACTATTTGTTATGACAGTGGATGGCATTGACTAACTGTCTTCCCTCTGGGTTATAACTTCAAAATTAAGGGTGGCTAGTGCAGATAGCCCTTGAGTAGCTTTGTGCAAAATTCAACAAATAACCCATAATCATCATTATCATCATTCAGATGCTGAGACCCTCCAGCTAACGTTCATGTGTCACTAGTAGAAATGTTTGGAATTACAATAAAAAATAAAAATAAACTAGGTTTAAGAGAACCTAGGTTTACTAGTGAATAGTGGATTAGAACATTATGTTTTCTGAAAAAATGAGTATTTCTTGTTGATCTTTGACTCTTCAATTCTAAAAGTTGACATACCACCTTTGGGGTTATGTTACTACACTATGGAAAGCCATACTGCTAGGCTTTTCCAGGTTTAGAATGTTACAGAGCAACTACTATTTTATGATAGGTTGTAGTGGGAAGATTTCATTTCGTAGTGAAATAGTTTTCTCTACGTTATCATTTGTGTTGTCCCACTCTGTTCATTCTCTCATCCTCTTTTATTAAACTGATATTTTATAATATATGTTGATGAGATATCATTATTGAACTTATCATTAAGACTGATCACCTGAAAGGTTTGAAGTGCCAAAATAAGAACTGCTAATGTTGGAATTTAATGTGAGCTGTAAGATGCATGACATGCTCTGCATGATCCATATGACATTGTTAGAGCAACTCAAAGGCAAGTTCAGTTATCAAAATTTGTATTGTTTGTAAGATAATGATTTCACTGTTATTTTTTAGACTGTTATCACCCCCGCTGTGTGAAGTATTGAAACCGAAAACATGGAAGAAACTGTATTCTTTGAAAGAAGTAAACAGTAGTTTGTCAAAAGTGAAAGTAGTTGGATTTGCTGAGAAAGTGGTAGGTGTACTTACTAATATTTGAAAACTCAAAATCATATATAATCTTTTATAAAGTTAAATATTTTGGGGGGAATTTAACATTAATTAGATATTTGTTGTGTGATTTTACTCTACTGAACTGTAGTCTATAAAACATGCTGCAGGCAGTATCCATTAGACAGAATTTAACATTAATTAGATATTTGTTGTGTGATTTTACTCTACTGAACTGTAGTCTATAAAACATGCTGCAGGCAGTATCCATTAGACAGAATTAAAAATCAGATTTTAAAGTTATGTGGTTACCACTACTGATCACACTAAAAGTTCAAACAAAAGACATAATTTCATAAGGGATAAAATCTCTGCCAAAATGAAAGAATCCCATCCTCTCTGAATTATTTACAATTATGTCCACTATCAAAGACCATTTATAAATCCAACTGAAAACTGCAGGAGCAGGTAACCAACCTATCGAATAAAATATATATTGATCTATTCAACCAAAAAAAGTAGATCTAAAACACTATAAGAACTAAATAACAAAAAGTGTGACAGAGTGTACCTATAGTTAACATGAACTTAAAATAAGACCCAAAACTCGAGTACTTTTGAATAATTGACTATTCTTCTTCAGGAGAACAAAGAACACCCTTTGTTTTCCTGAAGAAGAATAGTCAACTATTCAAAAGCGCTCAAGTTTTGGGTCTTATTTTAAGTTTATTACACTTTATATGTGATCCTTTGTGCAAACTCTTTTATCAAGATCTATAGTTAACGTGATATTTTCTCATATGAAATGGGCCTAAAAATCTTTACATCTTAATACTAGAACTGTGCTGTTTCATACATTTTCCACTCTAAGCACTTTTTTCTTGCAAGCTTTTGCACAGTTAGCAATTCAACCAAATATTCATCCTTTTCTGGCCTCAACTGAGCTTTTGGTTAATGTTTTGACAATCAATTATAGCAAAAAATGAAAAACACAACATTTACAATATTTTCAGTCTGAAGTGTTTCAGCAACAAAAACAAAACCATACACTGAGGAACCCCCCTCGAAGAGTAAATTCTCTTATTCTCTAACTCTGATGTCCTTGGCACATTTTGCTGTCTTTTGCATTAGTATCTGCAATTTACACAAAATCAAAATGAGAGAATTTAGATCGTACTTTCATGGTGACATATGCTGAGTTCCATAGCAGTGAAAAAAAACTCCTAGTTAACAAAATGTTCAATAATATTAATCACAATCATTTACTACATAAGAATGTTTGATTAGAAATTACATTACTACAAGTAATTGATTAATATTTTGTCACTGGTTGGTTATTCCTAACCAAGCATCAAATGTGATTTTAATAACCAATTTTGTGTATTCGGTAACTTGTTTTTGTCTGCAAAAATGTGCCTTAAGCGGTGAACACGTGCGTAATGCCTTGGTGGGATAATAGTGTCTTGTTACTCCTTTGAATTGATGTCATTCAACTTCTTTGATTTTGAATGATTTGATAGAAGAGACACATTGTCCAAGCTATGTTTAGCACTCATTGACATATGAGCTAGTACTTTTACATCTTCGTGATATGTTTGCTTGCAATACAAATGCCAGAGTACTTTTATTACATATATATAATAGCTCTAAGTACTTTCAAGCTGTGCTGTTTGTTTATAAAATCCCAAGTGTACAATATTAGTAAGTGAACATTTATGCTGTTTTATAGGATGTATTTGGGGTTTTCAAGATATCAGCCATGAGTTCAGGTTACTGCCTTGGAAGTTGTAATTGGACTCTTCTCACTGAACATGAAAAGGTAAAAACTACTTGAAAACCTAGTAGATTACAGTTGATATATCATGTTCAGTGAGAAGAGTCCAATTACAACTTCCAAGGCAGTAACCTGAACTACCTCCAGTAGTATGTACAGGTCATTATTAAGTAGTAGAAGAATATATACAATACTTACCTACTGTAGTGCATAATTCTCCTAGCATACTGTCAGGGTTCAGCAGTGGAGTTTGAGTTAAACTAGACAGAATAAGAACGTCTGAGTTCCGTAAAGGTGTGTGGTCTAAAGGTTTTGGATGAGTGGTAAGGGTAGAGGAACCTGAAATATATGCTATCTGCAATAAATAAACGGAGACTATTTTAAGCAAACAGTAACTGAAACTGTAATAAAGCTGTCAAATTAAATACATAATCAAACTGACACATTTACTTTACCATATGCACTTTTTTTGCTTAATATTTATTGATGGCACATAAATTTGTGTTGATTTCCCTATAAAAACATTTCAATGATGAAAGAAGCTGAAATCAAACAATTTTTTATCCATTTAAAAAAAAGTCATAACATTACTTCTGTCAGTTAGATAAATTGTTTAAATTAACAGTTAAATATTTAGAGTTTTTCAGACAGTCTAGCTTATGATAATGATTTTGCACATAAAACTTAAAACTTGTTATTAAACTCACTAGACTTTCATTTAATAAAGCTACAAAAATTAAAAGCAAACAACTTCCGAGTATAAAAATCTTCTTGAAATGTAACATCTCAAAATCAATATTTGTAATACTAATAATAATAGACTTATGCTGAACTGATCATTATTTTTGTGGTAGTTTCTTTATGGGCAACCCGCACAGAAAACTAAATTATTTTATCAGTTCCGAGTCTTGGCATCCAAATGTCATACCTCACTTATGTTCTCATGGCAGGTTGACCATAAAAGGAACTGTAATCAGTAAACTGTAATATCAACTGTAATCTACTTGGTTTTCAAGTAGTTTTTACCTTTTAATATGTATTGTTTACAGTCCAGTGTGTACTGTAGATACATAGTGCTTACACTCCAGTTTCAAACTGTGTCGTTATGCTAAGAGGACTATGCACTACCGTAGATAGATATTGTATGTACTCCTCCAGTATTTAATCATGACCTGTACGTACTACTGGAGTTAATATGTATTATTTAAAGTCCAGTGTGTACTGTAGATACATAGTGCCTACACTGTGACAACTATACACTCTGGTGGTAATTTTTGACTGTACTGTATATTCATTAGGTACAGTTTGTAAAATATACAATATTCTTACTAAATTTTATTTGCATTCAAGCAGTTGAATCTTAATAGGCTTGTAGGTGAAGAAAGATTGTTTTTAAATTGATATGTTTAGCTGTAAAAGCTACATACTTACAGTAAGTAACATCTGAATAATTGCAGTTTAGAGAGCTGGGAATTGTGATTGGACAGTGTTTTAAGTTAGAGCAAGTACTTATCAGGAAAAGGTATGCTATGTGTAATCAGTTTATCTCGTGTACATCTGAGCATAGAGTTATTCAATGTAGCGGGAATATGCTCATGTGTGTGTGTGGTGTGTATGCATTTGTTTGTGTGTTCATATTTATACTGTACGTTGAATATTCAAACTTGTAATTTGTATGTGAGATAAATAAATAGTTATATTTATAAAAATATATGAGTTTGGTACTGAGGAAGTTAGTGCATTTCATAATGTACTAATCAATGTTTCTGTCTTTCATTGTTTTTCTCTGGCATTTCATAATGTACTAATCAATGTTTCTGTCTTTCATTGTTTTTCTCTGGCATTTCATAATGTACTAATCAATGTTTCTGTCTTTCATTGTTTTTCTCTGGCATTTCATAATGTACTAATCAATGTTTCTGTCTTTCATTGTTTTTCTCTGGCATTT
>NW_013669371.1:108428-109846 GCF_000517525.1 Limulus polyphemus
ACAACACAACATTACACTGCAGTTTACCACTTATCTCTGACATCAGCTCAAAACTAACTGACATTTGTAGAAAACTTGCCATCAAACATAGACTTCCTGTTGACATCAAATTCACCCAAAAAGCCAGCACTAAACTAAGATCATTATTAAATAAAAATTACATAGAATCGCAAAATCCCAACATAATTTATAAAATAACATGCAATAACTGTCCAGAATTTTATATTGGAGAAACAGGTAGAAAAATGGAAACCAGATTCACTGAACATATAAAAAACCCTCCCATGTTTACCACCATTGCAACTCAAAAAACAATACAAAACACTAATTTTAAATAAAGAACCTAATATTAATAAATGCAAAATAAAAGAAGCTATCTTCATTGAAGAAAACAGCCACACCTTAAATTCAACATCCCAGGGTACTAAGATACCTATATTATACTGTATATGTATACTCATGTATCTCTGTAAACTACTTGTACCTGAGGATGACAGTATCTTGTCGAAACATTGTACATTTATAATAAAGTTTTTCATTACCCAGTCAAGTCGTCTCAAACTTTGTTTTCTAAAAAGTGGGTTCTTCGTTATCAAGTTTTAAATCATTTCAAACTAAAATAAAACTTGTAACAAATTAACACAGAATAAAGTCCCCAAAGTTAAAAATACTGGGTCTAATCAATTTTTTTTAACTATGTAACCTTTCAGGCTTGGGCTTGAACAGAGCTACAGATGCAAATTAAGCTGATCGCATGATGTGTCAGGTGAATCCATATAGCACTGTAATGAATGGGACAAGCATATTTGCAGTTAGTCTGATAGATGTGGGGGGCTAAAGTCAAAGATATTGCAGCTTTCAAATGAAGGCATGACAGTAGGTGTCACATTGGCCAAGACAGTTTCATTGGTAGACTTTTCCAAGATATCCATCATTCCAATTTATCAGAATAAAATAAAGTTGAATAAAATGTCTTGTTAGAGGGAATTGTAGCTGCAAACACATAATAACAAAAAGAGGAGAAAATCCATACATCATCAAAATATATACAAACATGACAGACATACAGTGCAGTGCAATCCAAACCCACTTCCAGCTTTATTTGCAAAGAATGTTACAACAAATGGAATATAGCAACAGGAGACCATTGCATAAAGCACGTCATTCAATTATCAACAAGAAAAATTTCTTGAGTGGTGTAGAGACCATAGACGTTGGACTAATAGGACTGTTGAAAGTTGTTGCAGTCCAATAAATTATGTGTACCCCCCTTTTTTTTTGCAGAGATGGAAAAAAGACAGATTTGGAAAAATCCACAAGAATAAGACACCTCTCCTGTGTGGTCCCAAATGTCCTGGTCTCTGGTTGTAGATTCATGGTTTGGTTCATGCTTTATTGGCATACTTTGGGCCTCTTGG
>NW_013669372.1:0-6890 GCF_000517525.1 Limulus polyphemus
AGGGAAAGCTAACTTGTTATTATTGTAACACTAGTACTGAAGTATTTTTGACGAAAAGCTAAATTGTTACTATTGTAAAACTAGTACTAAAGTATTTTTGATGAAAACCTAAATTCTTGCTTTTGTAAAAATAGTACTGAAGTATTTTAGAGGGAAAGCTAACTTGTTATTATTGTAACACTAGTACTGAAGTATTTTTGACGAAAAGCTAAATTGTTACTATTGTAAAACTAGTACTAAAGTATTTTTGATGAAAAGCTAAATTCTTGCTTTTGTAAAACTAGTACTAAAGTATTTTTGAGCAAAATCTAAATTGTTACTATTGTAACAATAGTACTGAAGTATTTTTGAGGAAAAGCTAAATTGTTAGTATTGTAATACTAGTATTGAAGTATTTTTGAAGAAAAGCTAAATTCTTACTATTGTAATACTAGTACTGAAGTATTTTTGAGGAAAAGCTAACTTGTTATTATTGTAACACTAGTACTGAATTAGTTTAGAGGGAAAGCTAAATTGTTACTATTGTAACTCTAGTACTGAAATATTTTTGAGGAAAAGCTAAATTGTTACTATTGTAACACTAGTACTGAAGTATTTTAGAGTGAAATCTAACTTGTTATTATTGTAACACTAGTACTGAATTAGTTTAGAGGGAAAGCTATATTGTTACTATTGTAAAACTAGTACTAAAGTATTGTTGATGAAAAGCTAAATTATTGCTTTTCTAAAACTAGTACTGAAGTATTTTTGAGGAAAAGCTAAATTGTTACTATTGTAATACGAGTACTGAATTTGTTTAGAGGGAAAGCTAAATTGTTATTATTGTAACACTAGTATTGAAGTATTTTTGAGGAAAAGCTAAATTGTTACTATTGTAATACGAGTAATGAATTAGTTTAAAGGGAAAGCTACATTGTTACTATTGTAACACTAGTACTGAATTAGTTTAGATGGAAAGCTAAATTGTTACTATTGTAAAACTAGTACTAAAGTATTTTTCAGGAAAAACTAAATTGTTATTATTTTAATGCTAGTACTGAAGTATTTTTGACTAAAACCTAAATTCTTGCTTTTGTAAAAATAGTATTGAAGTATTTTTGAGGAAAAGCTAAATTGTTACTATTGTAAAATTAGTACTGAATTATTTTTGATGAAAATCTAAATTCTTGCAAATTAGCTTATCCTCAAAAATACTTTAGTACTAGTTTTACAAAAGTTAATATTGTAATACTAGTATTGAAGTATTTTGGAGGAAAAGCAAAATTGTTCCTATTGTAATACGAGTACTGAATTAGTTTAGAAGGAAAGCTAACCTTCAGTACTAGTTTTAGAAAAGCAATAATTTAGCTTTTCATCAAAATACTTTAGTACTAGTTTTACAAAAGCAAGAATTTAGCTTTTCATCAAAAATACTTTAGTACTAGTTTTACAATATTTTTGAGAAAAAGCTAGATTGTTACCTTCATTACTTGTATTACAATCCATCTAAACTAATTCAGTACTAGTGTTACAATAGTAACAATGTAGCTTTCCCTTTAAACTAAGAAAGTTAAATTGTTACTATTGTAAAACTAGTACTGAAGTATTTTTGAGGAAAAGCTAAATTGTTATTATTGTAATACTAGTATTGAAGTATTTTTGAGGAAAAGCAAAATTGTTACTATTGTAACACTAGTACTGAATTAGTTTAGATGGAAAGCTAAATTGTTACTATTGTAAAACTAGTACTGAAGTATTTTTGAGGAAAAGCTAAATTGTTACTATTGTAACACTAGTATTAAAGTATTTTTGATGAAAAGCTAAATTGTTACTATTGTAAAACTAGTACTAAAGTATTTTTGATGAAAAGCTAAATTCTTGCTTTTCTAAATCTAGTACTGAAGTATTTTTGAGGAAAAGCTAGATTGTTACTATTGTAATACGAGTAATGAATTAGTTTAAAGGGAAAGCTACATTGTTACTATTGTAACACTAGTACTGAATTAGTTTAGATGGAAAGCTAAATAGTTACTATTGTAAAACTAGTACTGAAGTATTTTTCAGGAAAAGCTAAATTGTTATTATTGTAACACTAGTACTGAAGTATTTTTGAGGAAAAGCTAAATTGTTACTATTGTAATACGAGTACTGAATTTGTTTAGAGGGAAAGCTAAATTGTTATTATTGTAACACTAGTACTGAAGTATTTTTGAGGAAAAGCTAAATTGTTACTATTGTAACACTAGTATTAAATTATTTTTGATGAAAAGCTAAATTGTTACTATTGTAATACTAGTACTGAAGTATTTTTCAGGAAAAGCTAAATTGTTCCTATTGTAATACGAGTACTGAATTAGTTTAGAGCGAAAGCTAATTTGTTATTATTGTAACACTATTATTGAAGTATTTTTGAAGAAAAGCTAAATTCTTCCTTTTGTAAACTAGTATTGAGTTAGTTTAGAGGAAAAGCTAAATTGTTACTATTGTAACACTAGTATTGAATTAGTTTAGAGGGAAAGCTAAATTGTTACTGTTGTAAAACTAGTACTGAAGTATTTTTGAAGAAAAGCTAAATTGTTACTATTGTAAAACTAGTACTAAAGTATTTTTGATGAAAACCTAAATTCTGGCTTTTGTAAAAATAGTACTGAAGTATTTTTAGGATAAGCTAAATTGTTACTATTGTAATACCAGTACTGAAGTATTTTTGAGGGAAAGCTAACTTGTTATGATTGTAACACTAGTACTGAAGTATTTTTGAAGAAAAGCTAAATTGTTACTATTGTAAAACTAGTACTAAAGTATTTTTGATGAAAAGCTAAATTCTTGCTTTTGTAAAACTAGTACTAAAGTATTTTTGATGAAAAGCTAAATTATTGCTTTTCTAAAACTAATACTGAAGTATTTTTGAGGAAAAGCTAAATTGTTACTATTGTAATACGAGTAATGAATTAGTTTAAAGGGAAAGCTACATTGTTACTATTGTAACACTAGTACTTAAGTATTTTTGAGGAAAAGCTAAATTGTTACTATTGTAATACTAGTACTGAAGTATTTTTGAGGAAAAGCTAAATTGTTACTATCGTAATACGAATACTGAATTAGTTTAGAGGGAAAGCTAACTTGTTATTATTGTAACACTAGTACTGAAGTATTTTTGAAGAAAAGCTAAATTGTTACTATTGTAACACTAGTACTAAAGTATTTTTGATGAAAAGCTAAATTCTTGCTTTTGTAAAACTAGTACTAAAGTATTTTTGAGAAAAAGCTAAATTGCTACTATTGTAACACAAGTACTGAAGTATTTTTGAAGAAAAGCTAAATTGTTACTATTGTAAAACTAGTACTAAAGTATTTGTGAGGAAAAATTAAATTTTTTACTACTGTACCACTAGTACTGAAGTATTTATGAGGAAAAACTAAATTGTTATTATTTTAATACTAGTACTGAAGTATTTTTGATGAAAACCTAAATTCTTGCTTTTGTAAAAATAGTACTGAAGTATTTTTGATGAAAAGCTAAATTCTTGCTTTTGTAAAAATAGTACTGAAGTATTTTTGAGGATAAGCTAAATTGTTACTATTGTAATACTAGTACTGAAGTATTTTTCAGGAAAAGCAAAATTGTTCCTATTGTAATACGTGTACTGAATTAGTTTAGAGGGAAAGCTAACTTGTTACTATTGTAACACTAGTACTGAAGTATTTTAGAGGGAAAGCTAAATTGTTACTATTGTAAAACTAGTACTGAAGTATTTTTGAGGAAAAGCTCAATTGTAACTATTGTAACACTAGTACTGAATTAGTTTAAAGGGAAAGCTAAATTGTTACTATTATAACACTAGTATTGAAGTTTTTTTTATGAAAAGCTAAATTCTTCCTTTTGTAAACTAGTATTGAATTAGTTTAGAGGAAAAGCTAAATTGTTACTATTGTGACACTAGTATTGAATTAGTTTAGAGGGAAAGCTAAATTGTTACTATTGTAAAACTAGTACTGAAGTATTTTTGAAGAAAAGCTAAATTGTTACTATTGTAAAACTAGTACTAAAGTATTTTTGATGAAAACCTAAATTCTTGCTTTTATAAAAATAGTACTGAAGTATTTTTGAGGATAAGCTAAATTGTTACTATTGTAATACTACTACTGAAGTATTTTTGAGGAAAAGCAAAATTGTTCCTATTGTAATACGAGTACTGAATTAGTTTAGAGGGAAAGCTAACTTGTTATTATTGTAACACTAGTACTGAAGTATTTTTGAAGAAAAGCTCAATTGTTACTATTGTAAAACTAGTACTAAAGTAATTTTGATAAAAAGCTAAATTCTTGCTTTTGTAAAACTAGTACTAAAGTATTTTTGATGAAAAGCTAAATTATTGCTTTTCTAAAACTAGTACTGAAGTATTTTTGAGGAAAAGCTAAATTATTACTGTTGTAATACTAGTACTGAAGTATTTTTCAGGAAAAGCAAAATTGTTCCTATTGTAATACGAGTACTGAATTAGTTTAGAGGGAAAGCTAACTTGTTATTATTGTAACACTAGTACTGAAGTATTTTTGAGAAAAAGCTAAATTGTTACTTTTGTAATACGAGTAATGAACATCTAAACTAATTCAGTACTAGTGTTACAATAGTAACAATGTAGCTTTCCCTTTAAACTAAGAAAGCTAAATTGTTATTATTGTAATACGAGTACTGAATTAGTTTAGAGGGAAAGCTAAATTGTAACTATTGTAACACTAGTACTGAAGTATTTTAGAGGGAAAGCTAAATTGTTACTATTGTAATACTAGTACTAAAGTATTTTTGAGGAAAAGCTAACTTGTTATTATTGTAACACTAGTACTGAAGTATTATTGAGGAAAAACTAAATTGTTATTATTTTAATACTAGTACTGAAGTATTTTTGAGGAAAAGTTAAATTTTTACTATTGTAATACTAGTACTGAAGTATTTTTGAGAAAAAGCTAAATTGTTACCATTGTGATACGAGTACTGAATTAGTTTAGAGAAAAAGCTAAATTGTAACTATTGTAACACTAGTACTGAAGTATTTTAGAGGGAAAGCTAATTTGTTGCTATTGTAAAACTAGTACTGAAGTATTTTTGAGGGAAGGCTAAATTGTTACTATTGTAAAAGTAGTACTGAATTAATTTAGAGGGAAATCTAAATTGTTACTATTGTAACACTAGTATTGAAGTTTTTTTATGAAAAGCTAAATTCTTCCTTTTTTAAAACTAGTATTGAATTAGTTTAGAGGGAAAGCTAAATTGTTAATATTGTAACACTAGTATTGAATTAGTTTAGAGGGAAAGCTAAATTCTTGCTTTTGTAAAATTAGTACTAAAGTATTTTTGATGAAAAGCTAAATTATGGCTTTTGTAAAACTAGTACTGAAGTATTTTCTAGGATAAGCTAAATTGTTACTATTGTAAAACTAGTACTGAAGTATTTTTGAAGAAAAGCTAAATTGTTACTATTGTAAAACTAGTTCTAAAGTATTTGTGAAGAAAAACTAAATTTTTTTACTATTGTAACACTAGTACAGAAGTATTTGTGAGGAAAAACTAAATTGTTATTAATTTAATACTAATACTGAAGTTTTTTGAGGAAAAGTTAAAGTGTTACTATTGTAATACTAGTACTGAAGTATTTTTGAGGAAAAGCTAAATTGTTACCATTGTAATACGAGAACTGAATTAGTTTAGAGGGAAAGCTAAATTGTTACTATTGTAACACTAGTACTGAAGTATTTTTGAGGATAAGCTAAATTGTTACTTTTCTAACACTAGTACTGAATTAATTTAGAGGGTAATCTAAATTGTTACTATTGTAACACTAGTATTGAAGTTTTTTTTATGAAAAGCTAAATTCTTCCTTTTGTAAAACTAGTATTGAATTAGTTTAGAGGGAAAGCTAAATTGTTACTATTGAAACACTAGTCCTGAATTAGTTCAGAGGGAAAGCTAAATTGTTACTATAGTGAAACTAGTACTGAAGTATTTTTGAAGAAAAGCTAAATTGTTACTATTGTTAAACTAGTACTGAAGTATTTTTGAAGAAAAGCTAAATTCTTACTATTGTAATACTATTACTGAAGTATTTGTGAGGAAAAGCTAAATTCTTACTATTGTAACACTAGTACTGAAGTATTTTTGAGGAAAAGCTAAATTTTTACTATCTTAATACGAATACTGAATTACTTTAGAGGGAAAGCTAAATTGTTACTATTGTAATGTGAGTGCTGACTTAGTTTAGAGGGAAAGCTAAATTGTTATTATTGTAGCACTACTACTAAAGTATTTTTGATGAAAAGCTAAATTCTTGCTTTTGTAAAACTAGTACTGAAGTATTTTTGAGGATAAGCTAAATTGTTACTATTGTAATTCTAGTACTGAAGTATTTGTGAGGAAAAGCTAAATTGTTACTTTTGTAAAACTAGTACTGAAGTATTTTAGAGAGAAAGCTAAATTGTTACTATTGTAACACTAATACTGAAATATTTTGAGGAAAATCTAAATTGTTATTATTGTAACACTAGTACTGAAGTATTTTTGTAGAAAAGCTAAATTGATACTATTGTAATACGAGTACTGAATTAGTTTAGAGGGAAAGCTAACTTGTTATTATTATAAAACTGGTACTGAAGTATTTTTGAGGGAAAAACAAAATTGTCATTATTTTAATAATAATACTGAAGTATTTTTGAGGAAAAGCTAAATTGTTACTATTGTAATACTAGTACTGAAGTATTTTTGAAGAAAAGCTAAATTGTTACTATTGTAAAACTAGTACTGAAGTATTTTTGATGAAAAGCTAAATTCTTGCTTTTGTAAAACTAGTACTAAAGTATTTTTGATGAAAAGCTAAATTCTTGCTTTTGTAAAACTAGTACTAAAGAATTTTTGA
>NW_013669372.1:7271-7951 GCF_000517525.1 Limulus polyphemus
AGTTTAGAGGGAAAGCTAACTTGTTATTATTGTAACACTAGTTCTGAAGTATTTTTGAAGAAAAGCTAAATTGTTACTATTGTAAAACTAGTACTAAAGTATTTTTGATGAAAAGCTAAATTCTTGCTTTTGTAAAACTAGTACTAAAGTATTTTTGATGAAAAGCTAAATTATTGCTTTTCTAAAACTAATACTGAAGTATTTTTGAGGAAAAGCTAAATTGTTACTATTGTAAAACTAGTACTGAAGTATTTTTGAAGAAAAGCTAAATTGTTACTATTGTAAAACTAGTTCTAAAGTATTTGTGAGGAAAAACTAAATTTTTTTACTATTGTAACACTAGTACTGAAGTATTTTTGAGGAAAAACTAAATTGTTATTATTTTAATACTAGTACTGAAATTTTTTGAGGAAAAGATAAAGTGTTACTATTGTAATACTAGTACTGAAGTATTTTTGAGGAAAAGCTAAATTGTTACCATTGTAATACGAGTACTGAATTAGTTTAGAGGGAAAGCTAAATTGTTACTATTGTAACACTAGTACTGAAGTATTTTAGAGGGAAAGCTAAATTGTTACTAATGTAAAACTAGTACTGAAGTATTTTTGAGGAAAAGCTAAATTGTTACTATTGTAACACTAGTACTGAAGTATTTTAGAGGGAAAGCTAAATTGTTACTA
>NW_013669372.1:8893-10274 GCF_000517525.1 Limulus polyphemus
TATTTTTGAGGAAAAGCTAAATTGTTACTATTGTAACAATAGTACTGAAGTATTTTAGAGGGAAAGCTAAATTTTTACTATTGTAAAACTAGTACTGAAATATTTTAGATGAAAAGCTAAATTGTTACTATTGTAACTCTAATACTGAAGTATTTTTAAGGAAAAGCTAAATTGTTACCATTGTGATACGAGTACTGAATTAGTTTAGAGTGAAAGCTAAATTGTTACTATTGTAACACTGATACTCAATTAGCTTAGAGGGAAAGCTAAATTCTTACTATTGTAACACTGGTACTGAAGTATTTTAGAGGGAAAGCTAAATTGTTACTATTGTAAAACTAGTACTGAAGTATTTTTGAGGAAAAGCTAAATTGTTACTATTGTAACACTAGTACTGAAGTATTTTTTAGGATAAGCTCAATTGTTACTATTGTAACACTAGTACTGAATTAGTTTAGAGGGAAAGCTAAATTGTTACTATTATAACACTAGTATTGATGTTTTTTTTATGAAAAGCTAAATTGTTACTATTATAACACTAGTATTGAAGTTTTTTTATTAAAAGCTAAATTCTTCCTTTTGTAAACTAGTATTGAATTAGTTTAGAGGAAAAGCTAAATTGTTACTAATGTAAAACTAGTACTAAAGTATTTTTGATGAAAACCTAAATTCTTGCTTTTGTAAAAATAGTACTGAAGTATTTTTGAGGATAAGCTAAATTGTTACTATTGTAATACTACTACTGAAGTATTTTTGAGGAAATGCAAAATTGTTCCTATTGTAATACGAGTACTAAATTAGTTTAGAGGGAAAGCTAACTTGTTATTATTGTAACACTAGTACTGAAGTATTTTTGACGAAAAGCTAAATTGTTACTATTGTAAAACGAGTACTAAAGTAATTTTGATGAAAAGCTAAATTCTTGCTTTTGTAAAACTAGTACTAAAGTATTTTTGATGAAAAGCTAAATTATTGCTTTTCTAAAACTAGTACTGAAGTATTATTAAGGAAAAGCTAGATTGTTACTATTGTAATACTAGTACTGAAGTATTTTTCAGGAAAAGCAAAATTGTTCCTATTGTAATACGAGTACTGAATTCGTTTAGAGGGAAAGCTAACTTGTTATTATTGTAACACTAGTACTGAAGTATTTTTGAGGAAAAACTAAATTGTCATTATTTTAATAATAGTACTGAAGTATTTTTGAGGAAAAGCTAAATTGTTACTATTGTAATACTAGTACTGAATTAGTTTAGAGAGAAAGCTAAATTGTTACTATTGTAATACGAGTACTGAATTAGTTTAGAGGGAAAGCTAAATTGTTACTATTGTAACACTAGTACTGAAGTATTTTAGAGTGAAATTTAACTTGTTATTATTA
>NW_013669372.1:11104-13301 GCF_000517525.1 Limulus polyphemus
AGCTAAATTGTTACTATTGTAAAACTAGTACTGAAGTATTTTTGAGGGAAAGCTAAATTGTTACTTTTGTAAAAGTAGTACTGAATTAAATTTAGAGGGAAATATAAATTGTTACTATTGTAACACTAGTATTGAAGTTTTTTTATAAAAAGCTAAATTCTTCCTTTTGTAACACTAGTATTGAATTAGTTTAGAGGGAAAGCTAAATTGTTACTATTGTAAAACTAGTACTGAAGTATTTTTGAGGAAAAGCTAAATTATTACTATTGTAACAATAGTACTGAAGTATTTTTGAGGATAAGCTAAATTGTTACTTTTCTAACACTAGTACTGAATTAGTTTAGAGGGAAATCTAAATTGTTACTATTGTAACACTAGTATTGAAGTTTTTTTATGAAAAGCTAAATTCTTCCTTTTGTAAAACTAGTATTGAATTAGTTTAGAGGGAAAGCTAAATTGTTAATATTGTAACACTAGTATTGAATTAGTTTAGAGGGAAAGCTAAATTCTTGCTTTTGTAAAATTAGTACTATAGTATTTTTGATGAAAAGCTAAATTATTGCTTTTCTAAAACTAGTACTGAAGTATTTTTTAGGATAAGCTAAATTGTTACTATTGTAATTCTAGTACTGAAGTATTTGTGAGGAAAAGCTAAATTGTTACTTTTGTAAAACTAGTACTGAAGTATTTTAGAGAGAAAGCTAAATTGTTACTTTTGTAAAACTAGTACTTAAGTATTTTTGAAGAAAGCTAAATTGTTACTATTGTAAAACTAGTACTAAAGTATTTGTGAGGAAAATTAATTTTTACTATTGTTCCGCTAGTACTGAAGTATTTATGAGGAAAAACTAAATTGTTATTATTTTAATACTAGTACTGAAGTATTTTTGATGAAAACTTAAATTCTTGCTTTTGTAAAAATAGTACTGAAGTATTTTTGAGGATAAGCTAAATTGTTACTATTGTAATACTAGTACTGAAGTATTTTTGATGAAAATCAAAATTGTTATTATTTTCATACTAGTACTGAAGTTTTTTTGAGGAAAAGTTAAAGTGTTACTGTTGTAATACTAGTACTGAAGTATTTTTGAGGAAAAGCTAAATTGTTACCATTGTAATACGAGTACTGAATTAGTTTAGAGGGAAAGCTAAATTGTTACTATTGTAACACTAGAATTGAAGTTTTTTTATGAAAAGCTAAATTCTTCCTTTTGTAAAACTAGTATTGAATTAGTTTAGAGGGAAAGCTAAATTGTTACTATTGTAACACTAGTACTGAATTAATTTAGGTGGAAAGCTAAATTGTTACTATTGTAAAACTAGTACTGAAGTATTTTTGAGGAAAACCTAAATTGTTATTATTGTAATACAAGTACTGAAGTATTTTTGAGCAAAATCTAAATTGTTAGTATTGTAACACTAGTACTGAATTAGTTTAGAGGGAAAGCTAAATTCTTACTATTGTAATACTAGTACTGAAGTATTTTTGAGGAAAAGCTAACTTTTTATTATTGTAACACTAGTACTGAATTAGTTTAGAGGGAAAGCTAAATTGTTACTATTGTAACTCTAGTACTGAATAATTTTTGAGGAAAAGCTAAATTGTTGCTATTGTAACACTAGTACTGAAGTATTTTAGAGGGATAGCTAAATTTTTACTATTGTAAAACTAGTAATGAAGTATTTTAGAGGAAAAGCTAAATTATTACTATTGTAACACTAATACTGAAGTATTTTTAAGGAAAAGCTAAATTGTTACCATTGTGATACGAGTACTGAATTAGTTTAGAGTGAAAGCTAAATTGTTACTATTGTAACACTGATACTCAATTAGCTTAGAGGGAAAGCTAAATTCTTACTATTGTAACACTGGTACTGAAGTATTTTAGAGGGAAAGCTAAATTGTTACTATTGTAAAACTAGTACTGAAGTATTTTTGAGGAAAAGCTAAATTGTTACTATTGTAACACTAGTACTGAAGTATTTTTTAGGATAAGCTCAATTGTTACTATTGTAACACTAGTACTGAATTAGTTTAGAGGGAAAGCTAAATTGTTACTATTGTAAAACTAGTACTAAAGTATTTTTGATGAAAAGCTAAATGATTGCTTTTCTAAAACTAGTACTGAAGTATTTTTGAGGAAAAGCTAAATTGTTACCATTGTAATACGAGTACTGAATTTGTTTAGAGGGAAAG
>NW_013669372.1:14145-25696 GCF_000517525.1 Limulus polyphemus
GAAGTATTTTAGAGGGAAAGCTAAATTGTTACTATTGTAACACTAGTACTGAAGTATTTTAGAGGGAAAGCTAAATTGTTACTATTGTAAAACTAGTACTGAAGTATTTTTGAGGAAAAGCTAAATTGTTACTATTGTAACACTAGTACTGAAGTATTTTTGAGGATAAGCTAAATTGTTACTTTTCTAACACTAGTACTGAATTAATTTAGAGGGAAATCTATATTGTTACTATTGTAACACTAGTATTGAAGTTTTTTTATGAAAAGCTAAATTTTTCCTTTTGTAAAACTAGTATTGAATTAGTTTAGAGGGAAAGCTAAATTGTTACTATTGTAACACTAGTCCTGAATTAGTTTAGAGGGAAAGCTAAATTGTTACTATAGTGAAACTAGTACTGAAGTATTTTTGAAGAAAAGCTAAATTGTTACTATTGTTAAACTAGTACTGAAGTATTTTTGAAGAAAAGCTAAATTCTTACTATTGTAATACTAGTACTGAAGTATTTGTGAGGAAAAGCTAAATTGTTACTATTGTAACACTAGTACTGAAGTATTTTTGAGGAAAAGCTAAATTTTTACTATCTTAATACGAATACTGAATTACTTTAGAGGGAAAGCTAAATTCTTACTATTGTAATACTAGTACTGAAGTATTTGTGAGGAAAAGCTAAATTTTTACTATCTTAATACGAATACTGAATTACTTTAGTGGGAAAGCTAAATTGTTACTATTGTAACACTAGTACTGAAGTATTTTTGTGGATAAGCTCAACTGTTACTATTGTAACACTAGTACTGAATTAGTTTAGAGGGAAAGCTAAATTGTTACTATTGTAATACTAGTACTGAAGTATTTGTGAGGAAAAGCTAAATTGATACTATTGTAATTCTAGTACTGAAGTATTTGTGAGGAAAAGCTAAATTGTTACTATTGTAACACTAGTACTGAAGTATTTTTGAGGAAAAGCTAAATTTTTACTATCTTAATACGAATACTGAATTACTTTAGAGGGAAAGCTAAATTGTTACTATTGTAACACTAGTACTGAAGTATTTTTGTGGATAAGCTCAACTGTTACTATTGTAATTCTAGTACTGAAGTATTTTTGAGGAAAAGCTAAATTGTTACTATTGTAACACTAGTACTGAAGTATTTTTGAGGAAAGCTAAATTGTTATTATTGTAATACTAGTATTGAAGTATTTTTTAGGAAAGACTGAATTGTTACTATTGTTAACCTAGTACTGAAGTATTTTTGAGGGTTAGCTAAATTGTTACTATTTTAATACTAGTACTGAAGTATTTTTGAGGAAAAGCTAAATTATCACTATTGTAATATGAATACTGAATTAGTTTAGAGGAAAAGCTAAATTGTTACTACTGTAACACTAGTACTGAATTAGTTTGGAGAGAAATCTAAATTGTTGCTATTGTGAAACTAGTACTAAAGTATTTTTGATGAAAAGCTAAATTCTTGGTTTTGTAAAACTAGTACTGAAGTATTTTTAAGGAAAAGCTAAATTGTTATTATTGTAATATGAGTACTGAATTAATTTAGAGGGAAAGCTAAATTGTTATTGTTGTAACCCTAGTACTGAAGTATTTTTGAAGAAAGCTAAATTGTTACTATTGTAACTAAATTGTTACTATTGTAAAACTAGTACTGAAGTATTTTTGATGAAAAGCTAAATTATTGCTTTTGTAAAACTATTACTGAAGTATTTTTGAGGGTAAGCTAAATTGTTACTATTGTAACACTAGTACTGAAGTATTTTTGAGGAAAAGCTAAATTGTTACTATTGTAACACTAGTATTGAATTAATTTAGAGGGAAAGCTTAATTGTTGCTATCGTAACACTAGTATTGAAGTATTTTTGACGAAAAGCTAAATTGTTACTATTGTAACGCTAGTATTGAATTATTTTAGAGGGAAAGCTAAATTGTTATTGTTGCAATGCTTATAAGAAATGAAATAGGTGACCTTAGAGCATAGTCATAATGCAAGAGTTTGTTACATTGGGAAAAACTGAAACTTGGTTAAATGTAGGTTATTTTAATGGCAGAAATTTCTTTAAAATACATGGCTATAAGTTGTTTAATAAGGATAGAGTATTAAAAAGAGTGGGAGGTGTGGTTTTATATGCAGAATGGGAATTACATCATGTTCTAGTTGAAAATCTCAAGGAGATAGTATCTATTTAGGTATTTGTTAGTGGATATAGGGTGAGAAGGCTTTTTTGTTGGAATTTAGAAGCCAACTGATGAAACTGATGAAATTAATGAGAAACTATAAAAGTTTGGAACACATTATGAAACAAAGTTACAAAGTTCAGTTACATAATAGGTATGGACATTTAACTATTACAAAAAGTTACAAGAGAGAGAGTGTGTGTTATTGCCATTCACATTTTTTTAACAACATTGTTTGTTAATTATATTGGCACCTTGGGTGTGTGTGTGTGTCTGTGTGTAGAGTTGCACCAGTGTTTCTTTTTCAACAATAAAATTATTGATGTTAGCATACATTTTGTGTTCTATACATATTCTACCATAATGCTTCTTTTACATCTTTTAAATGATGCAATCGGTAAATTTTATAGAAGCAATGCACCTGCTAAAATTTACCTCTTGTGCTTTACCATAATGGTCTGCTCTAATGCATGAAAGGAGCCACTACTAATAATGTTTTGGTTTTGTGTATGTTTTTTAATGGAACAACATTTTTCAAGTAATGTGCATGATACTAATTAAAAGAACAAATTTTTCATATGAATGACATTTAATGTGTAATTACTATTTGAATGATGTCAAACAGTTTCTGTCAGCAACCAAAAAATCAATCTGTCAATGTTTGACAGACCTTTGAATGTTTAGAACTATTCTTAAGTTCTTCATTAGTGAATGAACCATTGAGCATAGCCTCCCAAATTTCAAAAAACCAAAATTCAGAAATGCTACTTAACTCTCTGTACCACTAAAAACTACTACTTTGCTTGCAAATGTCATAGAATTTCCTATGCATGCCACAAGCCAAGTTGAAATTCTTACCCCTGCATGTATCTGCATATATGTTGTCAATCTATGATATATTTGTTATAATTCTGTAATCCTCCACGAACCGACCTTTATTAGCAGTAATACCCATGAGCTCTAGCAAATTGTCAGTAGGATCATTCTTTCCTTGGCACTGCCTCCTGAATTCAGACATGTTTTTTTCCTGTGGTTTTTGAGTTTCTAGTCACCTTAATAGATTGCCTTTCTTTCTACAATGTTACATTGTTTTTGTCCTTGATGCACTTTTCCAGTTTCATTTTCTCCAGCCTATTTTATTTCTACTTTATGCATCTTTCAACAACATATACCATGTAAAAGTCTATGGGCCCAGGTATTCATATTCAGGCATTTTTCACAACTGACTCAGTGGCAACTGGCGACACTATCTGTATACTTGATATTCATTTGTTATCTCCTTAGCTCACTTAGTAGAGCATGCTCCTGCATGTAACATTTTTTCAGATTCACTCCATGGTGAGGTACTTTCAATATCATGGATAATTTAACTTCCACAGCCTTATTGATCTATGGTGAACCATGATATACAAACATGTTAACTGATGGTGTTCCTGCTTTCATGCAACAGGTGGTTGGTTCCATTCTGCCTATTTCTTCTCCAGTTCAGATCCCTAATTGTTTTGTTGTTTTAAATTCTGCGGAACCTGTCTCAGCTGTGGATGGTTTTAGCCAACTCTTATACCACAAGCCACTAACTGATGAAGAACAGGTAACTCCTCCTTTTATATTTTCTATGCTCATGAATCAGGTATATAATATTCTTTTTCACCTGTATATCATAATGTATTTTTGGTTGTTTTGTTTTGCGTGCATCCTTATGTCCCAAGTCCACATTGTCCCACATCTTTCTTGTCCTATTTGTCTTTGTGACTCCTTTTCTATGACCTCAGGTTATCCCTTTTTTACATTTATCGATCCCCATTCTCTTGTGTTCTTTTTTTATGCTTGTAGTCTCCTCTTTCTCCTTCATTGCCTTTCTATTTAGCTATCTATTTGTTTTAGTGTATCTTTACTCTATCCCTTTATGCTATTTTCACCCTTCACCTTCTCTTTTTACAATCACAATAGTTGTGGTAGGAACACCTAATCTTTTTTGTTTGCCATTTTGGTCTCATTTCTACCTCTCCTGTCTATATTTTGGTCTGGTTTTTTGTGTTTGGGATCTCTTCAGTTGGGTGTCCACATCCCTTGCTTGTATATCTAGAACCTTTGTCTTATCCACTTGTTTACAGACCTGATCTTTAGGGATGTTCCCAACTACTTGGAATTCTAAGGCTGCTCACCTGCAATCTTCTTTTGTTTCCTTGATTTTCTGAATAACTCTGTCTGCCACTCATCTCTGGGAGTCACATTGGGCTACTTCTCTCCTGTTCCTTGCTCTCTTGCTTCTGTTTGTCATCCTTCCCTATAGCATGGCTCTCAGCAGTGACTCTCCTTTGGAACTGATCCTGGTCTCTGGTCCCATCAGTGCCTGCCTCTCCAACTTTACCCTCCTATGTTCTTTCTTCTCCAGTAACTCTGGGGTTCTGAACACTCTTTCTCATCATTTATCACTTCTCCTTTGTATTCCAATTCTTCTTTCTCATTGTTCTTTTTAATATCCTTTTCACACTGATTCTCTTTTCTTCTACAGGACATGGTGTCCTTTTTGTTTCCCACACCACTTGGGGCTTTTATTCCCATCATCAACTTGTCTTCTCTGAATCACTTTCTCATTGTTCTTTTATTTCTCTGTATTTGTTGGGCCCTCTTTCCAGGGCTATGTTTAACGAAGGTTGGTCTTACAAATGCCTTACTCAACATTCTTATTGTCCTGTTATTCATACATTTTGCCTCAATGGTCATTTATTTCAGTTCCTTGCCTGTCCTTTCAACCTAGCTACAGCCCCTTATATTTTTAGCCAGATCATGCTTTCCTTTGCTTAAGAAATGCATCTTCTGGGTCTTCATATCCATTATTTATGGTTTTATGATTTCTCCTGGCCCCAGTTTGAGAGGAATAGGTGATTGCAACCTCCACTTTTCTTTGGGAGTCTTCTTGCCTGAACTGACTAGTCTAACTTTCCAAGTCAATTTTGACTCACCCTTAGTTTCTTGTCAACCTTGGGTTTTTTCAACTCCCATATGGGGCAGGCTTAACCCACTCCCTTGTGTATTCACACCATAGAGGTTTTAGTGTTCAAGGCACTTCTCTCTTGCATTTGAAGACTCTTGCATCCCTGTGAGCCATGATTTCTCTCAGTTGATCACACATACATCCCCTCCAGTGAGCTCTAGGGGATCATTGGAATATGTCCTGTGATCCCTTATCTGCGCTTGTGTTTATGTCTTTACTTTTCGCTATATCCATCTGTCACAGGGTTTTGATCATTCCACCACAACCCAGATATACCACTCCCTCAACCCAGCTTGCATCTTTACACTAGTGCCTCTCATTTTGGTTGGGACAGTATTCAACACCATCATTCCATTTCGTGAATAGTCTCCAGAGGAATATTCTCTGCCTAGCAACTATCTTGAGAAGACTGTGGCTTATCCACTTGCCCTCTTTTTCAGTCATGATTGTCCGGTCATGTTGTGATGATCCACTCTGGCAACTCCATGGTCATAATTTCAATCAGCCACCAGGGAGGCACCTGCTCTCGGGAACTGTTCTTTCTTGCTCTGGACTTCTATTCTTGGGCCTACAATCACCATATTTACTTTACAACACATCCCAATAGTACTGCGGTATGTCTGCTGACTTACAATGCTAGAAACTGGACTGATATCCCAATATGTAGCTTTGTGCTTAATTACAACCTGTACTTTACAAAATGTCATGTCCCTGAAGTTGGTATATGTTGCATACATCATCTTTCTCTTGCATTCTTTGATCTTCTGTTTTATTTGTGTCCATTTTTGAACCTTTCAGATGGATGCTTTTGCAACTCCCACTTTGGAGAATTTCCTCAGTTAGCCTCAGTTGTCCATTTTTCATGACATTGAATTTTTCCAATCCTTTTTGTGACATATAGGATTTTCCTGCAGAGTAGCCCATTTTTTCCCTCATTCTTGTAGGCCATCTACTCTTGCCCTCTATTAATGTAAATAAACTATGTACTATCACTCTCTTTGGTTGGCTCATCCTTTTTTAACTGTCTTTTCAGCAAGGGCCTATCTGTCTTGACTAATGAGGGTTACCAGGTGGCATTGTCCATGACCTCTTGCAAGGTGATAATCCCTTCTTTTCACCTGCTTCCAAAGACTTCTTCAAGGCCTTCTTTGTCTATTGACCCCTTGTCTGGTCCTTCCCAGTTGGGACTTCTATGTGGTTCTCTGGGCTCTTACATGCCCCCACTTTTGAGCCTTTGGTCTCCTGCTCCTTATATCATTTCTCTCTCAAAACATTTTTTTTTCTTTTCCTTCCTTGTGATCACCATCATTCAGACATTTATATCTTGGATGCCTCCCGTACTCTCTGTCATAAGTATTGGCTGATGTTATTTCCAAATATGTTATTTCTTCTGAAGACCAGGGTTGCCTGGGAGGGTGATCAGGTGTTTCCTTCCACCTCTTTTCCATGTATTTCCTAATTGTATGATACTTCCAGTCCAATTAACTTTTCAGTCCAGTACAGGCTGTCTGTTGCTATCTTGCCCAGATTGCCTCTTTTCATGGAAACGACCATCACCTATTTTTACTATGGCAGACCTTCTCCTCTTGGGACTTCCACTTGAACTAGTTGGGTTTTCTAGCTCATCAGTCACATATTTTTTCTTTTTGGCAAGTTTGACCCTACACTCTTTTGTGTTTCTTCCCACCAAATTTGGCATACCATATCCTTTCTTCTTTTTTTTGTCACCAGCCTTTGGAGGAGATCTTACAGATCTTCTTTACCTAAATCATTGGGCAATTTCATGTGTCTCTAGGTTTCACCTCCCTCCAGTTGCCATTCTTCAGTCTACCCAGAGGCTCTAGTATGGTGATTTTTGGGTATTATGTTTTTCAGTCATCTCCATGTCATTCATACCTTATATGGCACCTATTTGCATGTACCATGATTTTTAACTTCCAACAAAATGCAAATTCCTCAACTACAACTAATAAAAAAACAGAAGAAAAACATGAAATGAACATGAGAAGGCAAGGCACCATATCAAATGTTAAATGAGGAACTACAATGTATGTTACTTGTGCTTAGTGCCAGTGTTGTCTCACAGGGAATACTTATCCAAAATTTGCATTGAAAGGGAGTGTACAGAAAGCATTAAACACATCTGTCCCTGCTCAGTGCTCACCATATGGTTTTCTGAAAGAGTGCTTTGGCAATATATTTATACAAATGGCATGACTATTTCAACATTATTTACAAAAAGTTGTGATCCTGCCCTTACACCTGGCATGCACTTGCTATCTTTAGTCATAGTAGACCATTGTACTGTCTATTGATGGGGATGAAACTCCAGATAATTGTACCTGACGACAGTTGTCCACACACACTTTCTGGTGTTCTGGGTTACTAAATTCTACTCTTTATTTAATTTTTACTAGTAATGATTTAAGCAGTATTTCTCATCCTGAACAGTTGCTAGATGGAAACAAGATCAAACAAGATTATCACATTAATTATAAGCTTGTTAAGGAACAACTTGTAAGTTTAAAAAATAATAAGTTTTCAAGACCAGATAATATATTTCTTAAAGTGTTTTGAAGGAGGTTAAACATAAGATATGTTAGCCACATACAAATAATTTTTGTAAGTCCTGGAATAGTGGGCAGGTGTCATAATATTGGAAGTTGGCTAATGTTACTTCACTTTTCAAAGGATGTAAAAATTATCCACTTAATTATAGACCTATTATTATATATATATAATTGTTTGAATATAATTGAATATAATTATATATAATATATATATAATTATATATAATTGTTTGAAAATATGTTAAAAGAAGTATTTTCCAAAGTTTCAAATTTTATTTGATATAGAACATGGTTTCATGAGGGCAAAAACTTGCCTAATAAATCTTTTGAAGTTCTTTGAAGGGGCCATTGGTTATGTAGATGCAGGAAAAGGACACGTAAACAAAACTATCTCAATATGTGTGAAGGATAAGTTGGCTCATTAGGTATAAAAATGGCTAGATTGAAGAAAGCAGAGGATTGGTATAAACTGAGTTTAGTCAAGCTGAATCAATGTCACTAAAAGGGTACCTCAGGAGTTAGTATTGAGAATATCCTTAAGAATGCTATGGAAGAAAAGATTCTTGAAGTTCTGATTGATCAGTCTCTTAAGCCATCTAGGTAATGCTTTTGCTAATGGTAGGGCAAATGGGATTTTAAGTTATATAGACAAAAATATTGAATATAAGCCTAAAGAAGTTATAATTTCATTGTAAGGGTCATTGGGTTGGTCTCATTTGAAATATTCTTGGGCTCCTTACTTTAGGAAGAACATTGAGCTGTTGGACAGGGTTAAGAGGAGGGCTGCTAGGATGATGCATGGAATGGAAAGGTTGTCATATGAGAACAGGCTAGGATATCTGAAATTGATTTCTCTTGGAAAAAAGAAGAATTATAGTGCATCTGATTGATGTGTTTCAGATTGTTAAAAGAATTGATAGTGTTGATGCATCATCTTTTTCTATACTTAGTGCTAAGAATGGTAGGACTAGTGGCCACAAATATAAATTTTGGTAGAATAGGAGCCATCTTCAGCTAAAATAGGTTTATATTTCTGACAGAGTTGTTTCATTTTGAATTTGTTGCCTTCAGATGTGGTAGATGCAGTAAATATAAGGGAGTTTAAGAGAAGATTTGATAAATATTTAAATGATAAGAGCTGGCTTTGTGTTGTTTTTTAAGTTTAATGTTATTTAGTGGACAGATAGGACAGTCTGAATGGATCAACAGCATAGATGGACCTTACATTTTATGTTACGTTATGGTATATGCTATATACAAGTAAAGTGTTGTACTTTTTATCTTTACTTCAATATAATTTCTCATCTCTTTTGCTTCATTTGTACCATCACTATACTTGTTGTTCTGCAGATTAGGTCCACAAATCTTGTGTTTGTGGAGATTGAGTGACTGTAAACTAGAGAAATATAGTTAAAACTGCATAGGTGATGAAAATATTAAAATTAAATAATAGGTTGAACAATTGCCAAGTTTTTATCTTTATTTAAAGAAGGATGACATTTCGCGCTAGCACTCTTTGTCAGAGTGTACAACTTACAATAATTGTAAACTGTATGATTTGACAAAGGCCACTAATTCGAAACGTCCTTCTTTAAATAAAAATATAAAACTTGGCAATTGTTCAACCTATTATTTGATATTGGCTGTAACGTAGGTTTATCTTTGAATTATTACAACCATGTTTAGTATAGTGGATTATTTTTTGGTTCCTAATTATAGGAAAGACATACATGTTGACATACTAAATGAAACTACATTTAGTATTGTGATTAAATGTACTGAGCCTTTGACTATCTGACAAATTAATTTATGATTTAATAGAATGTGTAATAGTTTGAACTTTTTTTTAACAAGTTAAAGAACAGTGATGATAATAATATGGATTAATCGGTATTACTGTTTTGAACACTGTTTACTGTAAACATGGGTGTTAGGTTACGTTTTTTCCTTTTTTACTACTTATATTTGTTATGTCTTACTGTACAACCCTTGTTTTAACTGTTTCATAATTAATTAACAGGTTGTATAAGAGTCTTTGTGTTGTTTGAGATGTAAGTGCATTTACATTAACTAAAAATCATTATCTTTTTGTAGGGATCACCTGTAAAAAACTTGAAGAGCCTCTTGGTGGAAAGATGGTTTTGACTTCTGAGAAAATTGCTACTGGAAGTATTGCAATATTTTCTTGTGATGCAGGGAGAACTCTTATGGGGTCTCATCTATTGAAATGTATGGAAAATGGAATGTGGACATTTGATGAACCAAAGTGCTTCAGTAAGTTCAGTACTGATATTAAAATTTTGTTTTTTATAAAACTGACAAAATGTTGCAACTGTCCAGCTTTCAGTACTCATATAATTAGACAAAACTTGTGGCAATATCCCCATAGTTGGGGACCAAACTTAAAATGAATTTTACATCACTTTACTACCTGCTGTGTTCCATAAATGAAAAAGCATGTTTATTAAGTTCAGAATCATTCTAATA
This sequence comes from Limulus polyphemus, assembly GCF_000517525.1. Classification (NCBI taxonomy): domain Eukaryota; kingdom Metazoa; phylum Arthropoda; class Merostomata; order Xiphosura; family Limulidae; genus Limulus; species Limulus polyphemus. The sequence goes on from NW_013669372.1 coordinate 24,393, forward strand.
TATAGTTAATGGAAACTTTAAATCAATGACTTTAGGATAGTTTAACACAGTTTTATCTTTGTGATACTAATACTTTATACTGTTTGCAAACCTAATTCTAACTGGATCATGCAATAATTGACACACTGCACAATCTCTTCGTTATTCATTCATAACTATGATACAAGTGATATCTTGCATGATGTCATTAAATATCCAGTCAAATCATAATACATGACACTTTTCCTTGTGAAGTAATTGTTTAAGTCAACTGTGGCAGCCTTTGAACTACAGGTTAAGGCAACCTTTATGATAATGCTTGTTCTTGTGGTGATTCTTTTAAAGACAAGTGGCATCAACCTGATTATAGGTGATCAGGCCTTAGCTAAAACCCACATCTGGAAGTGCATCTCATTTGTTATTTAGGCAGAGTAAGTGTTTTTGATGTTTCTTTTACAGCACCTCATCACACTACTGTTAGCTATATATGACATTTTCAATTTAAGTTTAATGCCAGTGTTATGATTTAGATAATTGAACCAGTACAAGTATTAAGTTTAGTTTTTTTAGAAGCGACGATTTATCACAGGTTTGTTTACATAACTGTTTACAAATTATATGTTGTGTAGTTCATTAGTTATGAATTGATGACTGTTATATTATTGCATCATGTTACTAGAACCTTCTAAGTTTTTCTCTTTGTTTTCATTGAGTATTATTGCATCATAATATCTCAGTGTGTGTGGAACATTTTATGCCTTAGTTCGGTTATAAATACATGTCCAAAATGTAGTTTGAGAGCTAGATAGAGATAGTTACGTAGTTCTAGACTGAATGATTGTGAGCAATCTTTTGTCAGTAACTATTGTTGGATATACAAGACTGTTCAGTATAACAATTATTATTTAGTTTTCATAAGAAGAGTGTTAAAAGCAATAGTTATGACAAGTTTCATTACGTAACTCTGTACAAGTTGTATGTTTTGTGTGTGTAGTTTAATTGTTGTAATAGGCTTTTGTAATATTGTTAAAGTCATCTTACTCAAAGCTTCTAAGTTTTTTTTCCTTATGTAAATATTGTTGTCTTTAGAGGCATAGATATTTCTAGATTTTTCTGTTGCTTGTCATAAATACATGCAGATACAGAAAGAAGTGAAGTAAGTAAGACAGAGTTAGTTAGAGAAAATAGATAGATCTAGACTGCATTATTGTGGGTTTAGCCATAAAGAGCATATAGTGTTGATTTCTAAAGTGGAATACTCACAGATTGTATTGCAATAACAGAGTAGAGAAGAAATAATGTGTCTTTTCAATTGTATTGTTACG
>NW_013669372.1:26605-28758 GCF_000517525.1 Limulus polyphemus
TAAACAAACGCTATAGCAACGAACGTCAATACTACTCCGACCGCAGATCAATTACTCACTATCTATCTACACACACATTACCATGCTTTCCGCGTCACGTTTTCCCCTCTTATATATATACCAGCCTAACCTACTAGTAAATACTAGAGCATTCGCCAAAGTACATGATAATTCTAGAAACGTTGCGTCACGTGGTCATGTGACTCGCTGACGCAACAGTATTCTAAAGTAACTGAACCAGCCTGTGTGGAATTTTTATGAAAAAGAGACAATTATTTAAAACTCTGGATACAACTGTGGTAACCAACACTTATATTGGTGATTTAGAAGTGAAACTATCACAGATTGTAATGTGATAACAGAGTAGAGAATGATAATTTGTCTTGTAAAGGGGTGTTCTAAAATAATTGAACCAGCCTGTGTGGGCTTTGACAACAAAAGAGACAATTATTTAAAGCTCTGAATACAACTTTGATAACCAACAGTGTAACAAACACTTGTATATACATTTGACTTGTTAATATATTATTTTAGAACAAGTGAACTGTATGCTGTTTGTTTATTGTGGAAATCTATTGCCAACAAGTCACAGACACCGACTGAAAAGAATCCAGCCTCATAAATATATACATAAAACCTGACAACTACAGCTCCTAACAAACTACCATGACTATATTGCAAAAACATGCAGCTGTAGGAGGAGGGTGTGGTGGTGAATCTTTTGTGTAACAGTTTCTTCATGTGATCAGTATTCCCTGTACATCTGTATGTTTAAATTAACCCTATCTGAACAGGTGGGGTGAGGTTGTGTCACCCATTTTTGTTTTGTTCTCACACTAATAATACTTAACATGTTTGTGCAAAATTTAGTACACAATTTCTACACAGGAGTGTGAGTTTTCTGTCTTTAGATGATATTCCATCTTAGAAATTCCATCTGTGAAAAATTAAGCTGGATGTTTCTTGTATTACTGTGCATATAAACTATACAAACTTTTTTGTAGTTTTATAATATGACACTAGGTGGCAAACAGTTTCTGTTGATTATCATTTATTGCCCTTTTTTATAACCACATTATTGTTCATTGTGTGGCTTTATAATGGAGATTTCATCATGCTGATTTTCTTGAAATTTGGAGATGATACAGCCTTCATTGATAGATATGTGAAAAATAAATGGCATTGGCAGTGGTGCTAAGAAAGAAACTATTTAGATAGGCGATACAGACAGTGGGTATGGAAAAATGACATTCTCAGACAGTGTTTTTGTATTGTTTGTACCCACTATTCAGATTATAGACACTGTGTCAAAAAAGTTGTTCATAAACACCATAAAAAAGACAGACTGTGTGTCATATTATTCAGCTAAGTGACCAAACTTTTTCAGCAAGAAACCCTTCAGAAAACAAGGCTGTAGTTCTGAATTCTGTGCTGAAGTTCGGACAAGTAGTGACAGAAACATGCAAGAGAAAGTATCTGTATAGAGGAGTCCTCTTTCACTCTGTCAGATGCATTTGCAAGAATTACAAATGAGAATCCTGTAAAGAAATACTGAGCAAGCAAGGTCACCTTCATCAAGTGTTGGGGGGAGTTACCAGCCAGTTCAGAAAAGTCCAAAAAGCTAAGGATAACTTCAGTTATGGACTGGATTAATAAATAATAACTTAAGAAAAGTTACAAATTAGAGGAGGCCATTGAGCTCATCTTGCTTATCAAGCTATTTCTTGAAGAATCCCAGAGACTCAACTTCGACAGCATTGTTGGGCAGTTTGTTCCAAATCCCCATGCCTCTTTTTTTGTAAAGAAATGCCTTGTTTTATCAGCCCTACATGTATCTGCACTTAATTTTCAAATGACCTCAATAGGGATCGTTTAGTTTTAGTTTGAAAGCAACAGGAGCAGAAGGCTCTCACATATAGCTTGTTTTTTGTTTGGGAATTTATTGAATTTATGTTTGCATCTTTTTCTAAAATTAAGTTTTTTGCTATTACTGTGCATAGCATGTCTTTGTTCCTTTAGAAAAGAAACAAGAAGAGAGATTACAGCAGTTGTTGGAGGAAAAAGAAAAGAAACAAGAAGAACGAGAAAAGAAAAGAAGAGAGATTACAGCAGTGGCAACTAGAACAAGAAAGGAAACAAGGAAGAAAGTACAG
>NW_013669372.1:29646-30951 GCF_000517525.1 Limulus polyphemus
GGAAGTGTGTAATTAACTTTAATAAAATGATGTTTGGGAGCAACAAAGGCCAAATTCCAGTAACTGTTAAAAGAGAGGTTGAATTAATTAGGTGTCATCAAACTGAAGTCAAAGTGACTGAGGAAGTTGATGATGATGAAGTGAAACCAGGTATAGATATTAAAGCAGAACAGGAGAAAGACCAAGATTTGAAGCCAATGATTGATTTTCTAAAAGCAAGTGTTTTGTGTCCTGCTTGGGAGAAGGTGTCTAGTCTAAGCCCTGTGACAAAGCACTATTGGGTGCAATGGGACCAGTTAAAGCTTGAAGATGGTATTCTTCTCCGGAGATGGGAAACTACAGATGGGAAATTGACGGCTTGGCAAACGGTTATACCGAGAAAGTTATGGGAAGTTGTGCTGCGTCAATCCCATGATACTTTAACACGAGGACATCTCAGAAATTAAGAAGACATTGAGTCACCTACGACAAAGACATACTGGATAGGTATGAAGCAAGATGTGGAAGAATGGTGCAGGACATGCAGTACATGTAGTGCAAAAAGGGGACCCAAGCATAAGGGTTGCACACCTTATGAAGAGTTGCCTGAGAATGTGTCAGAGTTTGTGAAAGTGTTATCAGAAAGGATGGATGATATTCACCATCAAGTGCGTTCAAACTTAAAAACATCTGCTGATTCGGTGAAGCTATCTTATGATAAGAGATCTACTGATGTCAGCCTTGAACCAGGATACAAGGTGTGGTTGTATAATCCCAGGAAGACCAAAGGGAAGTCTCCTAAGTTGTCTTCTCCATGGGAAGGCCCATATGACATAGTGGATCGTCTCTCAGACGTGACTTTCTGGATAAAATGTGGTCAGCGAGGTAAGCCAAAAGTGGGTGCATGCCAACAGCCTTTGGCATTATCACGGTCCAGGACATTTCAGTTGGGACGAAGTGGACAACAGAAGAAATGACACTGCTGAAGAAGTGTCACCTGAAAAAGCCACTGTCGAAGAAGAAACTCTACTCAGTTTTGAGAAGGGAAACGGTGAAGCTCTTGATGAAGTTACTACCACTGATGTGACTGTTACCGACGATAGAACATTTCCTGATGAAGCAGATGAACCCCATGTGAAGCAGAAGCCAACGAGATGGAGTCCAGTACGGAAGAAGATACGTCCCGTATAGCATGTCATTTTGAATGGAAACTTTATAATGCTTAAGAAAACGAAGTCCTCAAACACGAAACTCACCTGTATTAAATATTTGAACAAATTACGTAATTAATCTATTTTATTAATGGTAGGTTTAACAGAATAATCG
>NW_013669372.1:31761-37991 GCF_000517525.1 Limulus polyphemus
TGAATTGTAATTTTGTGTTTGTAATTCTGTACATTTAATTAAGTTATTGTTAATTGTTATTGGTTTAATGTGAGTGGCTATTGTTCGGGACGAACAATACTAAGGAAGGGGCAGTGTTGCGTCAGCGAGGTCATGTGACTAGTATCACGCCACGTTGTTCTCGAACATTCACATCCTTTCCTTAAATCTCGTGATCCTTCTAGATATAGTGTAGTCTTGTATATATAAGACCGGCCACGAAGCGCCAGGGAGGTAATGAGTAATTGAATGTATGCGGACAGAATACTGTTGGCCACGTGAGACGTTCGTTGTGAGTTACAGCATTTGTTATAGAGCGACTGTTGAAATTAAGTGTATCGTAAAGTTATATTCAGAAAGAATAAACCAGTTTTATTTAAGAAAGGACTTGTGTCGCTAAAGTTTCGTCGGAACGAATTTACGGAAAATTAACTAACGAGCGGAGACGTAACAATATGTTAAAGTGAGATTAACAGCTTTCTGACATTTTAGGGGAATTATTTGTCTTGTCAAAGGGTTTTCCAAAACAATTGAGCCTGCAAATGATTATTTGAAAGTAGGTATATTTTTGAAAAGCAGACATTTATTGGAAGTAGGCCTAAATACGAAAAAGCAGATAAGTATCAGAAGTTCAGGATACAACTGCAGTAACTCACGAGGCAGCGTAAGTTAATTATACACTGATACTATTGTGATAAGAAGAAAAAAGAGAGAGAGAAAAAAAGGAATAAGTGGATTATACACTGATAGTGTTTAAGATAAAAATAGAAAAAATTTTTGGCTTGCTAACTGAAATCTAAAGCAATTGAATTGGCCTAAGTTTTTAGTTACTGTCCAACCCACTTTCTGTGCTAACATAAAAGCCTCTCAAAACAGCTTTCTAAAAAAGACATTAAAGTCACATAAGAAACAAAATATTGGATAAGTTTGTTTGTGACGGGTTAAAGGGTCTGTATAAATATAAACCTATAATCTTGAATGGCCAGAAAAATTCTAATTTTTTTTTCTAAGAGCCTTATTTATAGGTGACACCCATTGGAACTGTGGATAAATTAACATTCAAACACTTTTTTAATTTTTCTTTACAAATTACATCAAATAAGTTTTGCAAGCTTTTGAAATATCATTTCATGTATATTTTTGAGTAAAACAAATTATTAAAATAGAGTTAGAATTACTATTTTTTTTAAATTGTGAAATTTCATATGCAAGCATGTCCTTGAACCTCAAGGACTGGCTACCAATCATAATAAGGCTAATATTAAATCCATCTATTTTATTCTCCTTTGCAATTACTTAAACTATAAGACTGGGATACTTCAAGCTCTTAGATGTTGATAAGTCTTAAGTTTTTTAGTGATGGAATCATTATCTCATCATTGTTATTCTTGGAGACACTAGTGATTTGTGTGAGAGAGATATATCTTATCTAAAGAATAATTTTGATCTGTCACTGTTCAGAATAGAATAACTGCCAAGACTTTACCTTGCCAATAGAACTTGCCAGTGGACTATTAGAATAGACATCCAGGACACTACATTATGTCTTGAAGAGAGGAATTGTGTTTCATATTTGAGTTCCCGTTTTTAGACTTATATATGCATTTTTATGTATTTTAAAAGACACACTTAGAACAAAATACAGCTGGATTTACAGCTGCTATCTAGTTATACATTAGTGTCTGTATTTTGTCTGATAGGTTGAATATCCTCAATGCATTTGGGTGCTATGACCAGAGACATTATTTGTTATGACTTAATGTTAACAACTAGAACTGCTAAGGGAAAATAATTATTTTATTTCTGTTGTAATCTTTGTTTTATATTAAGCTCATTATTGTTTTATAATGCTGATTTAAGCACCTTTTGACAATTAATTTAACTGACAGTATTAGAGCTATTTATTTATTTATATTTTTTTTTGTTAAAAAATAGGTGCTGGTACTCATATATATATATATATATATAAGCAATTAAGAGATAAAAACATACTGAATTACCTTTTTATAGAAAATTCCAAATTTTCAACATGTTCTCACCTGATGCAATATCCCAACTTCGTTCCTTGGTTTTGGTGCCTACTGCTGAGTGACTTTTTCAGAGCAACCATGATTCTCTGTATTTTTTTGGTCAAAGCATGGATGAGGTGGTCCAATAAGTTTAATAAACAAATGTGCCGAAATGGTTTTTATCATCAACGAAGCTCTGTTTGGGGTGACAATCAAATTCATCTGCAAAAACCCTCGTTCACATTCATAGGAAGAAATGGGAATAATACTCAGAGTGTGTTTCAAATGCTGCAATTTTTCTGGAACTGTCTTTTCAATGAAATAGTGTCAAAATCCACGAATCGTATCTCTTTAATTTAACTGAAGTTTTATTGATAATTTTCTGACCTCCATCTCTTCAAATGTTAAATAAGCATCAACATTTTCAGGCCAATATTTTTTATCAAGCACACGTGCACACTGTGCTATATCGCCATCTTCACTATTAAGCAACCTATTGATTGATTTTTTTCAAGGTTCTGTAAAAAGCTTCTGGATTAATCAGAGGATCTTTTTTGAAATTTTTTGTTGTGAAGTGAAGATTTTAAGCAGCTTTGGCAGCATATTTTAATTTGGGCCTGGAATCATTCGTCTTTCTTCAAACGTTTGTACAAGAGCTTTATATTTTGATCTGCCTTGTGCAAGTCTATATTGCACTCTTGTAAATCCAAACTCAATTTAGATAATTCTTGGAGAGCATCACACATCAATCCTAGATCCAATAGAAATTCTGTGCTTGTAATTTTTTTGCTCTGAGCCCTCATATGCACATTGCTCTTTTTTGTCTCTTGTTGAATCGTGCTTCACTTCATCGAAATGTTGTACTATTATAATAAATTTTTTTACTCAAATAAGTTCACTCATTGATTATCAATGAAATTCTACCTTTCGATTTAGTATCTATATTAATTAGTATTTTTTTTCATTTCATCACTAATGTGATTCATGATGTTAATACATGCAGTCGTTGAGTGAAGGATACTGCCCATTTCAATTCCATTTAGTTCTTGTAAATTTATTTCAGATTCAAAATTATGAAATCATTGGTTTTCTTTTGCTACCTTACATGCTGTGAAAAAATTATTGTGGTAATCACTATTTTGCAAGATAATGCTTTCAAACACATATTTTCAATTGTCTCTTTCTCAGCTTCAGCCAACAGTTTTATTGCAGCTTTATGTCCTGCAGTTTCCTTGTGATCAAAAAGTTGTTTCCACAAAGACAGAAGCTATTGCTGTTGACTTTCACCAAAATAAGTTGTTTCATTGTTGGCCCATTCAATATAAACTTTCATCTCTGCCTTCATTTCCATTCCAAAGTTACATTTTATGGCAAGGTGTACAGCCAAGTTTCTTATTTCTAATATTCATTTTGCAATATGAAAAATGGTGCTGGTATGTTGTGCCGGTGCATACCGTCTCAAAAAAAAGCTCTGTATATGCCTAAACACTTGGGACTCTTTCAAGTCACATATACCTCTGCATTAGTCCTAGACACATACACTCCATCCTCTATGCTGCGGCTCAGTGAGAGAGTTGCCATTTAGAAGTGGAGTAAGGGTGCCATCTTGTGGTTGATGATGCCTTAGCAGGTACATCTTCCATTTCCACACGATTGTTTTACATGACATTGGAGATTTCACTTGATGTCTCTGCTCCAACAATGATAAAGTTCAACCATGCTTTTAATTTTCTGCCTTGATGTTCCCATTGCACTGTCCTTGCATTTTTTGAACTCATTTTTGTGGCTTGCTTTGGTACTTTGTGTTCTCCCTGGGCAATCACTACGAACTACCTAATCATTTGAGATATGAGTGAAGATGGGCTACTGCTTCTGAAGTATGTATTTTCACAATACAATCTGGACCCCCCCCCCCAATAACTTTTCACTTCGGAAACAGTGTTAATTCCACCATCTGTAACTGATCCTGTGCCACATTCAACATGGGCATCATGTGCAAAAATGTACTCTGCTGAGAAGAATGTCTTCTTTCTGAGAGGCCTTTAGTTTCAGTAAATTTTCTGTAAGACTGATCTGCTTCACTGGTCTGGACAACTGTTCTAAGAATTTGTTTCTCATTCTGGATTCTACTCAGACTTTGCTTGCCTACAATATTTCTCTAATCTGTTCCTGCCTGATAATTGTGGTTTAATAATGGTTTTCTGGCTTTAATATTTTAGAGATAAGTCTACCTGATTTGAATTTTACATTTTTAAGAGTTAAAATGAATTTCAAACAGGTATTTACTTCTGACATACCTTTCCTCCCACCTCCCCACAACCAAATTTTGAACATGATTCCACCTTTCACACAAATCTACCTTTTCCCAAGAAAAGCAGAGCTTATGTAAGATTCATCGATGCATTCACAATAAGTCATGTGGTAGGTGGGAGAATAGTGTATTATGGGTAAGTGATATATGCAAATGCATAAAGGACTTTCAGAAATTAAGTCACATGTTTTGTTCACAGTATGAGTTCAAACTCAACTAGGAAATGCTTTTGGTATTTCAGAGGGAAGTACCTGTTTGAATTTCATTTTAACTATAAAACTAAAGTTATACCTGTATATCACACCTTCAGGGTTTGGGCAGCAGTGTTTTTCTATCATGGATTTTTCCTGTGCAGTGAAGGGTGTGCTTTTGAGTGTAATCTTTAGTCAGTAATCCGAGCTCTGAGTTAGTGTCTATGAGTCCCAACTTCTCAATATTATTTTCTGCCTGTCCTGTTCAAATGATAGGATGAGCTATTTATGTGAAGGTGTAAAGTGCTTATCATTGATTCTACATTTTTAAGTAAGCAACACAGAATTTCAAACATACAGATATAATCAATGTTTAAAGGTAAGTGTATTTTTTTGGTGTTTTTACTGGAAAGGTTTCAGAGTATTTGAAGCAAATCTATGTATATCAGTCTCCCAAACCATCCTGTCGCAGACTGAGAAAACATTTCATTATATATGAAGAACACCAGTACTATTATTCTCCAGTTCCAGGTGCTACTCCTGTGTCTGATTGTGTCTCACCATCAAACAAGTGGAAAAAGTCACTGTCTACTTTTATATAGTATGTTCTATGTTACAGAAATCTTTGTTTTTCTACATATAAAAAAATTACATGTTACTCTGTAGTTGACTGACTTAGTTACAGGAGTAACTAGGGTGAGAAGAACCTAGTGATTCTCTTGACTGATTTTCTATATTAAGAACACATAAACAATATGCACAGAAGTTTTGAAAACTTTATATATTAGTTAAGGAGTAGGAGATTTTTTGTTTGCATGTATGATAGTGTTGCGTCAGCGAGTCACATGACTACTGTGACGCCACGTTTCTAGAACTATCCTGTACTTTGGCGAATGCTCTAGTATTTACTAGATATAGGGTAGTCGGGTATATAAAAGAGGGTGACAACGTGACAGGGTAATGTGTGTCTTTAGATAGTGAGTAATTGAACTGCAGTCAGAAGTATTATTAACGTTCGTTGATATAGCGTTTATTATAGAGCGATTGTTGAAAATAAGTGTATCATAAAGATGTATTCGGAAAGAATAAACCAGTTTTATTAAGTAAGGACTTGTGTCGCTAAAGTTTCGTCGGAACGAAGTTACGGAAAGTTAATTAACAAATGGAGACTAACAAATTGGTGTCAGAGAGTGGGATAAAAAAAAAATGGAAACAAGAAGCGGCAAATCAAACTACAGCATAGCAGACTTGATGGCAGCAATACAAGAGCACAAAAAGAAACAAGAAGAACGAGAAGAGAAATTACAGCAGTGGTTGGAGGAAAAAGAAAAGAAACAAGAAGAGAAATTACAACAGTTGTTAGAGGAAAAAGAAAAGAAACAAGAAGAGAGATTACAGCATTTGCAAGAAAACCTGCAACAGTGGCAGCTCGAACAGCAAAATAAACAAGAAGAGAGATTACAGCAGTTGTTGGAGAAAAAGAAAAGAAACAAGAAGAGAGACAACAGCAGTTGCAAGAAAACCTGCAACAGTGGCAGCTCGAACGAGAAATTAAACAAGAAGAGAGATTACAGCAGTTGTTAGAGGAAAAAGAAAAGAAACAAGAAGAACAAGAATCAGCTGTGTTCCAAGAATGCTGCAAGTTGGTTGCCATCCGAAAGACCAGGACAATGCCACTTCACCCACAGTCTGATGGGATGG
>NW_013669372.1:38991-59763 GCF_000517525.1 Limulus polyphemus
ATATAAAAGAGGGTGACAACGTGACAGGGTAATGTGTGTGTGTAGAAAGTGAGTAATTGAACTGCAGTCAGAAGTATTATTGATGTTCGTTGATATAGCGTTTATTATAGAGCGATTGTTGAAAATAAGTGTATCGTAAAGTTGTATTCGGAAAGAATAAACCAGTTTTATTAAGTAAGGGCTTGTGTTGCTAAAGTTTCGTCGGAACGAAGTTACGGAAAGTTAATTAACAAACGGAGACGTAACAATATATAAGTATCCAGTATGAAGCTATGTGTAATATAGAGTGATATGTGGCATGTCTTTTGCTGGTTGATGTCAGACATATACCTGTATTCTTATGTTCAGTTTCTATTTAAATATCATATTTTGTTTTTCTTTGGTCCTGTAACAGTTAGTTTGGGTTTCTAATGTTAGTAATGTAAAATATAGGGTTGTATGAATACTATGTTAAAGTAAAAATTTGCCTAAAGTACATACTTGGCCCTTGCAAACATCCTTTGCTATGACTTTGGTAGAATAAAATGAGGTCTTTGAGGATTTTGGTGCCACAGTGATATGAGCTGAACCAATTATTTGATGGTATACAGATGAGAAAGTTGGGTGAAGTGCATACAGTAGGAAAGCCAGCTGAAACTATGTACAAGGTTACTTTCAAATCATAATAATTATTTGTATATGCTAATGCAGTGTTATGTTTTGACTTATGGTCTATGTTGACACAGTTGACATGTTTAGCATTTCTACATATAGTTTGTGTTAAATTTTTGACCATTTGGTAGTGTAGTGCCTGCCACTGTTGATAGGCTTATTGTTGGACATGTTTGTTACATGTCTTTCCTTGGAATTATAGATGCACAATGAGATTATTAAACAATACACAGCCCATAGATATACTATTTGAAAGAATAGAGTTCTCAATACTGTCCATGGAAGTGGGAAAACTTGCACAGTAAAGTATTAGGATAGCAATGGCCCCTTATACTCACATCCCAAGTTTTATTACAGAGGAATGCCCTGACCTACAAATTGAAGGTTATGCTCATGATTATGATAGATAACCTTTGGACCCAAAAAAAACACTCTGTTGAAACTGGACATATCTTCTGGTGCTTCAAATAATCTAATAAACAAAGACTTGAAATTAGAGAAGGCTAAAAAGCTTCCAGACAGACCTCCAAAGGAAAAGCTATTTAAATGAGAAAGATAGCTGAAGAAACTGGACTCATGTCAACCTCATTCAACCACATATCTATCAAGTTCTTAGATGCAATTCCAATGGATTTTTCTGTATTTAATCTATTGAAGCCAACATTCATGTACAATGAGGTCTGTGAAATGTTTGTAAAGGTGTGTTACTTAAGATTGACTTTGCTGTCTACCATAAAAAGCTTGTTATAGTGGAAATTGCAGTGTGAGAGAATAATGTGTATTCATGGCTTTCAGACTGAGCACAATAATGAAGGAGATAGTTTCAAAGGCAGCAGGAAACATCATTTCTATAAAGTATGATAAACCCTCTGTTTAGGTAAACAAATTACATTAATTATGGATCATTTAATGCTTTTGAGCTATCACTGATTTGAATACCTATTTAAAGTGAATACCTATTTAATACATGTTTGCTCAAATTACGTGATGCTTAATATTTGATTTTAATGAGATTGATTAATTTGCTTATTATATAAATATGAAAAAAAATTGTCTTAAAAAACATAATAATAGCATTTATGTAAATATTTCAAAAGATTTGGTGTGTTTCTCAGTTTGCTTTGGAATTAAATTGATGTTAAATTTAGAATTAAAGTATATTTAGGTACAGTATTTTCAGTTATTAAACTATTGTTCAATAGAAATGAGTGTTTAACTTCAATTTACAAGTATATAAATGTTTGAAACATATTGTTCTAAAAACTAGTTCAAAGTAAGGCCCTTTTATTTTAGTAAAGTATTTTGATTTTTAAGTGATAAATTTAATGAGTTCTTAATTCTTTCTGGAATTTGTTACAAAAAATGTCATTTTAATTACAAGGTATCATTTATGAATTGACTAGCTGAGTGAAGTAAGCAGGCAATCAAGACATTTTAATAACATGCTTAAATCTGTGGTGGACTGAGTCTAATATTGTTACCCTGATGATAATCTTGATATCAGGTGGTAGCAGAATATTGTCAGGGGTTGACATTCATTTTAACATGTTAAATTCTTATGTTTCAGAAATGCTACTTATGCACCACTAAGAGCTATTTCCTTGCATGCAACTGCCATGGAATTCCCTGCACATGCCATAAGCCTTAAATAAACTCTCACTTCTACACGTGTTTATGTGTATTGTGCTAACCTATAACATTGTCATATGCTGTAGCCCTCTGCCAAAAGGTGGGCAACACAACCTCCATGCACAGTAATTCCTGTATCCACTAGCACATGATCATAGACTTATTCTTTCCTTTGCATTGCCTGTCTTCCGGCTTTTTTTTTTCCTGTGCATTTTGAGTTTTTCTGCTACTTTGATCAGTTTTCTTCTTTATTTCTTTTGGCATCCCTTTCACCTGTTTGCAATTTCATGCTCCCTATAGTCAGCACATTTATTTCATTTAGTTTCCATACAAAAAAAAAAATCTAAACAAAGACAAAAAGTTGCCCATTTTTGTTAGTGTTGTCAACTCTTTTCTATGAATTTACATGTTTACGTTGCTTTTATGTCCAGAGACTCTAATGTTCATCTTCAAGACTCCTCTACACCTGCCACAGTGACTACTGGAGGCACATTATCTGTTTGTTCATGATTCTACAGTTATTGCACATCAGGAGGGTGGTTCCCTATCCCCTGCTTCATCTTCTTAGTTTTAGTTTCTTTTTGTTTTGTTTCATTACCTTTGGATGATTTTAACCAACATTTTTCTCCTCTAGCTTTTGCTTCTGATTCTTATTTTCTTGATGAGGAATAGATGTCTCCTCCTCTTTTGTTTGCATCACTCATTACTTAGGTATGTGACATTCTTTGCCTTTCTCCTGTCAATCCCAAAGCCTCGAGCTCCGTTACTTTATGACCTTCTAGTTGACAATTTTATTTTTTTCCCCACCTCCTTGGCAATCATGCCCATGCCAATAATTTTTTCCATCTTCTCATTGATCAGCCTATTCCACGTCTTCCTCATCTTCGTGACTCTTATTCTATGGCCTGGGGTCTTTACCATTCTATTTTTCTAGAAATCCAGTCTCTTGACTCTCTTCTGTCAACTTTGGGCACTCCTCATTTTTCTTCTGAGGCTCTTCATCATGATCCATATAGTTTTGTTGGGATGCTCTTTCCTATTTTTTCCACCTTGGCTTCTACTTATTTATCTGCACTCTCTCTTTTCACTGGTTTTTGAGATCTCCTTAGTTGGGATGCTTTCCGTTTGAGTGTTTGCCTACCTTCTTCTTACTTCCATGACCTTTGTCTTGCTCAGGCAACTCTACAGTCATTTCATACATCAACAGCAAAGGAGGAATCTGTTTTCTGGGCCTGTGTTTCTCAGTCTGTATTTCCTGTGTTGGAACTACACTTGTCATATTCACCTTATGGTATACCATATCCCACTTGTTCTGAACATGGTGATGAATTGCTTGTCTTGTCTGGACAGGATCCATCCCACAGAATGGTTCTTGCATCTTTCAGTTTTCTATTGAATTCTTCCCATCTTGGCACCCCTCAGGTTGATGCTTTTGTGACTTTCCTCAATTCCAAATTTCCCCTCTTTTGGTCACCCATTCCAGGCTCAACTGCTCTGGCTGTAGATGCTCTGAGCATCTTGGTCCAATCTTTTCCTTTATGCCTACCCTCTTCTTTGCCTTCTTCACCAGCAAATTCTATCATTTGGTGGCTTGGTGGTCAGGATGTTCAACTTGCAGTCTGAGGACTGCAGGTTCGAAAACCCATCACACCTAACATGCTCACCCTTTCTTCTGTGGGGGCATTATAATGTGATGGTCAATCTCATTATTCATTGGTAAAAGAGTAGCCCAAGAGTTGATGGTGGGTGGTATTGACCCTTGCCTCAAGTCTATCACTGCTAAATTAGGGACAGCTAACACAGATAGCCCTTGTGTAGCTTTGTGCAAAATTCAAACCAAACCAAACTCTCATTTGAGATCCTTTATCAAGTTCTGATTTCTCCTCTATGGCTGGCTTAGTCACATTTTCCTCTTCTGCTTTATCTGTCAACCAGGACACCTCTTTGGAGGTCCCTCCTCCATCAACCTCAGGCTCATTGCTGATTTTTCCAAGCCCGTTCCCTTGGCTGTGGTTTCGCTAGTCCTGATTTTTCCAAGCCCGTTCCCTTGGCTGTTCAGTCCTATGCAAGACATATGTGATTTTCCTACAGAGTAGCTCTCTAAATATAAATGGGCTGTCAACTGCTGCTGGTGTCTTTGGCTTGTCATCCGATTCTTCCACATCTTACTTCCTTCTTTACTTGGATTTTTAACAAAAGTGTCTGTCTCAATTATTGCAGGTTACTGGGTGGTGATATCTACAACATTCCACCTTGTGCTTGGTGATAATCCCTTCATTTTGCCTGTTCTCACAATCATCTTTAAGGTCTGTTACCCTCCTTGTCTGGTCCCATTTCTTGATTGAGACCTTTGTGTGGTTTTTTGGGCTCTTAACTGTCCCTTTGAGCCTTTAGCTTCCTGCTTATATCATTTTTCTCTCGAGATATTCTTTTCTCCTTTCTTATGGTCATTATCATTTGAAGATTTACACCTTGGACACCTCCTGTAATCTTTATTTCAGGAACAATTGATGTTATTTCTGGACTGCTTCTTTTTTTCAAAAACCTGGGCTGCCATTGGATGCAATCAGATTTTTCTCCTATATCTCTCTCCTCTATTTACTCATTGTACAATCATTCTGATCCCAATTGTCTTTTGTGTCCTGTACAGGCTGTCCATTGCTACCTTGCTCAGGCTTACCATTTTTGTATAAATCACTATCACCTACTTTTACCTTGACCAACTTCCTCCTCTCAGGACTTGTGTCACCTTCCACTTTAACTTGTTGTTTCTTCACCAGCACATCCATCTAGCACAATCTTCTTTGTTTGAGTCTGACCACACATTCTTTTGTTTCTCCTCCCACCGAATTCAGCATATCGCAGCCTCTTGCCTCCTTTCATTGTTGGTGTTTGTAGGCGACCTTATAGGCTAATATGTGGATTACACCTGACACATTCATCTCCCGTTACTTACATCATTGGCTGGTTTCACATGCCTCTGATTTTTGCTTCCCTCCAGTCACCATTCTTCAGTCCAGCTAGAGGCTCTAGTGTGATGGGTTTTGCCTGTTGTGTTTTTCAGTCATCTTCATGTCATTCATATATTTTATGGGACATCCATGTGTTTGTACCATAATTTTTGTACCCATTCCAACAAATTGCAAGCTCCTCAACAAAATAAAAAAACCTGGAGGAGGCAAGACCCACCAGGTCAAATGTTACATGAGGAACTACACCCTATGTTCCTTACACTTGGTACCATCTGGCCTTGTCTCACAGGAAATGCTTACCTGAAATCCACATCCAGCAGGGAGGGAGAGAGGAATTGGAAAGCATTAAACCCATTCATCCATGCTCAGTGCCCACTGATGAGATAGAGTTTTATGCAAGACTGCTTTAGAAGTATACCTCTACAACTGACTTGGCCATTTCTGCACATTTTACAAGAAAGAAAAAGAAATGAACAACATCAGTTGTTGTCCTGCTTTTAAACCTGTCTCATGCTTACTGTCTTTAGTAGTAGTAACCCATTGCACTGTCTCCGAGTGGGAAACCAATTCCAAATGACTGTGCGTGATGACAGTGGTTTACGCACACTCTTTGGTGTTCTCCCTAATGCGTATTCCCCCATTCTTTTAGTGAAACATGGGAGAACCTTTACTTACCTAGTATCAAACTGCTGGGTATGTCAATATAGAGAGCTTTATCTATGAGTGGTGTCTTCCCCTCAAAAAAAGACCAGTTGGGCCCACACCTCATTTGAGATATGGGGCTAGGGTGTTCCTTGAAAGTGTGGTATAGAACACCCTACTACATTATCTCCCATGCAGTTCCAAGTGGATATGTCCAGCCAGATGGGACTTGGATTTGCCTCATGATGCAGATGAGAGCTCTTTCTTCCTCTACCTGTCATTACAATATCTGTTTCAACAAGACAGAATGACCTAAGGAGATTTAAAAACCCAAAAAGCACAGAAAAAACATATCTGAACATAAACATTGCTGAAGAAAGAATGAGTCTATGATCATATGCTAATTTCCATGGGGAATACCATAAATGAAGGCTGTGGTATTTGTAGAGTGCTATAATATTATGATGATTATGTCATAGGTTGGCGCAACATGTAGGAGTGGAAGTTTGTTTATGACTTGGGGCATGTGCAGGAAATTCTGTGGCAGTTGTGCTCAAGGTAATATTTCTTAGTGTTGCAGAGTGGTAAGTATCTATCTGAAATACATTTTCAGGTAATGAAAATGTTAACAATTATATTTTTGTTACTGAATGTTATAGAAAACTGTGTTCTACCACATCTGAATGATGGAAACATAGGGAAGAAAAGAATAACCTATAGGGATGAAATTGAAATATTGCACTTTGATAAAGTAAGTCATTATTTATTTTAAACATAAGAGCTGACTCATAGAAATATTCTTCCTACTCCCAGCTCCCACATCTACAAACTTGCTAAATATTAACTGAAAATAAATTTACTATTGAAGACTTTTTTTTTCTTTGCTCAAGAGATATCCAAGTCTTTCTTCACCAACAATTTATGTAAGGGAACAATTCAAAGAATTGATAAACAGTTATCCTCAACAAAGATGTCCTGCTCTCTAACTTTAATTGAAAAAAAGTTGAAGAGTTTCTTAAATTACTTTCAAGGACAATCACTTTGTTTTTAATTGTCAGTTTTATTATCAGATCGACAGAGAGGTGATAGGATCACCCCTAGGTCTGGCTCTCGCAAATATTTTTCTCTGTCATTAAGGGCACCAGGTCTTCATATATACTTTCTCTTTTACAAACCATTATTATATAGAAAATGCATTGATGATACTTTTCTACTTTTTTTTTTTTGCTAAAATTATAATAAATAATTAATTAAAAACAATGTTTTATATTTACACAATAAAAACTTTTATTGGAGCCATACGAGTTCCACTTTAAAATCTCTACAGGTACATGTTTCGATGTAGATCAACCACCGAGGAGAGAAAATCTAAGTTTTGGTATTTAATTAATTGTTGTATGGACTTTGAAGATTTATTTCAATTTTATGAGTTTCTCAGTTTAATTAAATTTTCTATGCAAGTCTTATGGCTTTCAAAAGTGATGAGTGTGAGTTGGTCCTGTAGTTGGCCCTCTGGATTTTGAAGTTAATGAGCTGTGTTTGAATCCATCTGATGCTACAAAATATTCTCTATAATTTAAACTGTGGGTTTGTTATAATAATGATGGTCAATCCTGACTGTGGGTTGTAGGGTGCTTCTGACTGGCTGCCTTCCCTCTGGTCAGTAGTTCAAAATTAGGGATGATAGCAGGTAACCTTAGTAGCTTTGCCATAAAAGCAAATACAGATCTACAAGTTTTATTCATAGATGCACTGATTTTCCTTAAGATTAATAAGGTAGGTTTTACAAAATAGCAGAAAGTCTGCCAGAATATGTGTAACAGAGTAAATCTGAATCCTTTGACTTCGACCAAGTTAGAATACAGTGTAAAACAAATTGAAACTATCTTTATTTAATACCCACAAAAACAGTCAAATTAAAAATAGAAGTGTTTCATGACACCTTCACTGGAGAAACCTCTAAGAAAAAAGTATAAGAAGAAGACTGGTTTTACAGATTGAGAAAAAAATAGCAATATATACACAAAAAATGCTTTTCTTCTCAGGATACATGCTTTACACTTTTGACTGTTGGTTATTCCCATCAAAATTAAGGGAGGTTATATGCTCAAGGTATCACCTGACCTGCCAGTGGAAAAGATCACTGTCCACTTCTGTATAGCATGCTTCACTTTATGTACCTGTTAGTGCTTATTACATATATATTAATGAAATTAATGAACAATAACTGTTGTTGGATCATACCATAAAAGTAATTTTAATTGTCAAGCTTGATTTCTGATTTTAGGAATAAGTTTACAGGTTGAAGAGATTATAAAAGTGAATTTCTCTTTAAGTAATATATGTTCCAAAAGTTACTTATTTCCTCTCACACTACAGCTATTACTCGACTGCTAGGGTTTCCTTCCTTTGCCCATCTAAGCTTTGGTCTGAATTTTTCTCACCTGCTCCAGTCTTTTATTGCCCTTGGTAATATTTGTCTTGTCTTACATTAATGCGCCCTCTATCTTGGTACAGTATATAAGCACCTTATTCAGATAATATTATCACTTTTTCTCAACAAGCATTCACTAATGGGTTTCTCTGTACTACAACTATTGAAGATACTTTGAACATTTTTCGTGTTACCTAGTTGATTTTCGTTAAAAAAGAAAAAAAATCCATTCATTGACCTCCTGAGAAGCTGACAGAATAAAGGAAGGTACAAGAAAAAAAGCGAATCTAAATTCTCTCCTAAATGTCCAAGATCACCCTAAATTGCAGCCTCAGAGCACCCTGGAGAAATACCACTGAACTGAACATATGTCTCCATCTCACTACAAATAAGGCCACTGACAGGCTCAACTGAGAATGACTCCCCTCCCCTCCGATTGTTGAGTAATGCTAGATATCAGAGGTGGGAGAGGAAAGACCTGATGTGCCTCCATGCTGAAAACAATAATCCGGGAATACATGTCATATAATGGCTGACTTTGGAATCAGCTGCCTCCAGCTCCTTTTCTTCAGTTAGTCCATCTAGTGTGTGATGTTTTTGGTCTTTTCCCAGTTGCTTTTGAGCTTCTACCTTCCTTGATGGCTGAAAGGTCTAGGAGCGAATACTGAGTTCTTTCTCCATCCACTTATATTGCGATTCATGCAGGTTGGTTTACTACTCATTTACATGAAAGGACAGCTACACCTTATCCACCACAGTTGTCGAAAATAAGTGATTTAGCCTACCACTACCAAGTGGATGCATATTCAGATTCTCAAAGAATACACCTGCTCCTGAAAATTTGGGGTTTTAGAATGGAATCTATTGTCAAACTGAATTGATCACAACTTTCTAGGATTCATCTACCCTATATATGGTGCTAAGATATATATATTATCCCTTCAACTTTGGTACAAAAGACTCTCAGGATCATCCCATCAATTGGATGATGATTTGGACCATTGTTAGCATGTATATTGGTTCATTTGTCAGCTTTTGTATTCATCCCTATTCTCATTGGTGCCTCTACTTTCCTCAGCTTTTACAGAGGGTCATATTTTAGTCCTTATTTGAGGGTCCTGGCCCCTGACATCATCCCCTTGGTCCATTGGTACCAAGAATAGATTCAGTCCATATCAACAAGGTTCCTCCACTCAGTTAGAGTGCTGCCAGCTGTGACAGACTAATGTATGCCTTTGGGGGCTGTAGATTCGTGGCTCTGAAAATTTCTAGACATGTGGAAAACCTTAACCATGGATCCATAGACACTATAGATCCTTGAGTCAGGATTAGTTTTTCAGTTCACATCTTCACCACCATTGTCCACCTAATCTTTAGTGTTTCCACCTCCAGCAGATACTCGGATTTAGGAACTTCTTTCTTGAGTTATCAGACTTTTCTTGGTCTAGGGGGAGTAGAGAGAGTCGTGCCAGTTCTTGGGTTTTATTCCTGTCTGTTTGTTGTGCTCAAGCAGACAAGAGATTGGCATCCAGTCATTGATCTTTCTCATCTGTATCAATTCCTAGATCCTCCAAGGTTCACAATGAAGTCCTTTCTCACTCTGCATTGGCAATTTTTACTAGGGTTATGGATATCCAGGTTTGATGTCACCAACTCCTATCTGCATGTTTCCATAGCGGTGATGGCCCGTCACTATCTTCATTTTGTGCACAAGGGTCAGGTACAGCAGTTCAGGTCTCTGCCCTTTGGACTAGCATCAGCACTATATGTGTTCTGCTGATTTGTACAAGTTTTTCTCATCACCTCCTTTCCCTAGGCCTGTGCAGAAACCATTCTATGAACGACTGGTTACAGCTGGCACCATATAGCAAGTTGACAGAATGTAACTCCCAGATCCTACTTTCAGAAGCAACCAAGGCAGGCTTCATTATCAGAGCTGAGATTTCTGTTCTCACTCCAACACAATATTTTGTCAGTCTGGGTATCTTTTTCAACAGGTATCTCAGTTGGGCTCAATCAACTTTCATCTGGCTCCAAGCTATGGAACAGGCAGGCCAACTCTTACTTGCCTCTCCTTTTCCCACTGTGCAGATGTTTCTTTCTCTTTTGGGGATGTGGGCATCATTCGAATCTCTCATTTCTTAGAGATGAGCATAAAAGAGGTCCCTTCAGTGCTCTTTATGTGACCAATGGATCATGAATAACCAACCACTGGATTCCTCAGTTCCTTCTCCAGGATCATTATCTTCGATCTCGAGTGGTGGTTAGATTGGAACAATACTATGATAGGTGTTTCTCTGCCACCACCTCGTCCAGAGATCCATCACTTATTGGATGCCTCACTTCAGGGGTGTGGTGTATATCTCAATGGTCAGGGTTTATGCATGGATGACGAGGCTTCCCTACACAATGTTTTAAAATTTCTTGCTGTTCAAAGAGTAATGTCTCATGGTCTGGAATTTGTAAGTGTAAAATTGTTAGACTTCACTACGACAATTCCACTGTAGTGTCTTACCTTACCTGTCAAGGGGCACTTGGTTCAGGGCCCTTTCTTTTCGAACCTTGGATCTTCTTTCTTAGGACCACTTCTATCATATCACCCTTCTAGCTTGTCATGTTCCAGGGGGTGGTGTATGCGGTGGCAGATTAGTTGTAACGACCCAAATGGACTCTCCTGACAAAATGGATGCTGCATTGCGTAGTTTTTTTTTGTTTGTTTTTATTTGCTCTCATTTCAAAACACTGATGATTGATGTGTTGGCCACTCATTGGAATACCCAACTACCAGCATTTTGGTCTCTGGTACTTCACCCTCGGGCATTGGCGATAGATGCATTTTGTCAAGATGGGATGGGATGGGATTACACCTCTAGGCCTTCCAATTGATTCATCCCAACCTATTGTCAGGCACAACTTGGGTTCTGGCTGAAGAGCATACCTGTTATGGATGTAGTGCGGTTTCCCCACAAGGATGCTAAGGTTCTATTGGCACACCCATGATCTATGCAGATGCATTTTGTATGAATAATGCCCTCACTGGCCCCTCCAGCTTATCAATGTGGGATTCTAGCTGTAGTGTGAGAGGAGGTATGTTTTGAAAGATAGCATTTTCTTAAATCAAAAATGTATTTCTAATAACACTTACCTCTGCTAACACTCTCCCGCCCTTCCTACTTACTAAGAACTGGTGTTAGAGACTGTGGATTGGGTCAATCTTGAGAAAGTGATAATATTATCTGAATAAGGGGCTTATATATAGTACCAGGATCGATGGTACATTGATGTAGCTGGAGAGTGTCACATGACAGATATCGTCATGGGCAATTAAGTGGAAAATAAAAGAATGGAGCAAGTGAGAAAAATTTAGACCAATGCTAGATGGGCAAAGGAAGAAATACATTTTCAATTCAAGAAAACGTTAACATTTAGAGTTTTCTTCTGAAATATAAATATCTGCATTGCAATAATGTAATCAAATAATTAAAAACTCATATTAAGTACCAAACAGATTTAGAAGAAAGCTTTATTAAACTAACAGATGTGTTGGTCTCTACTGAAGTAAGTAGGAACTTCAGATGGGATATGGCTATGCTGATAATAGCAGTATTTTGCTGTAGGTTGGTGAAAGGAATATCTGAAAAACTTGTAGTGTTTTCTCTATATGTCACAAGTTGTGTTGATTCTCTTGAAAGTGCATCCTTGTTTCTGTTGACCCATTTTTTATTCTAATATTTTATTTATTTTTATATTGCATAACGTTTATTCATATGTTTATTTTTCTCTTTCTAATGCTGCTCAAGGTTATGGTAAATAATAATAAAAAAAAGTATGGATTCTAGGCTAAAGAGACAGTTAACTCAGTTCAGTGACCAATGTAAAAATACTAAATGATATCATTATTTCATAAATGTATTGTACACATTATATAACGTATAAATGATCATATAATAATGTAAAGCTAGCACAAATCATGATCAGTATAGAGAAAATATGCAATTGAAATTTTCTGTATGAATACAAGTCTTTTACTCATGATCTAATTTTGCCTTAGAGGTAACCCACAGAAAAACTCTACAACATATGTGGTGATTGAAGGGTTGAAAAGCATGTTATTTTTAAGGAGTTCTTTCAAACTTGATAAGCAATAAAGAAAAACGAAAGTGTTTTAGAACAAATTGCAAAGTTATTTATGAGTAATTGTGATATTTGCAACTTTATTGTTTTTAATTTTAAAATTGATTGTCTTTTATGAATTCATCATGTTTGCCCCAGTTTGTCCCACTTAATACAAAAAGGTTAACTTTCCTGCAGTGTATAGTTGTATATGGCAATTGATTCCTGTAGAGATGTGTCTATTATAGTACTTAGTGATTACAAGTAATCTCCAATACATCTTTATAAAGAATTCTTTGTGTATTTTTATTTTAGATTGAGCAAAACACCTCATTGGCTCATGGGGAGAAGGTTGTAATCAGATGTAATCGTAACTTCTGGTTTATGGGCTTTTTAAACAGTACATGGAAAAATAATGAAATAACTTGCAATGATGGACAGTGGAACTCAGAACCAATGTGTATTCCAGGTAGTTCAATATTTATGATTATGTTTATTTAATGTAGAATATTTTTGTCTAAGCAAGGAATTTATTTATAATTAGTTATTTAACTTTTACTGGCATTATAAATGCAATAAAAGAAGAATAAAGAATAATTAACATTTTTTTAGCAAAAAAAAATTAATAGTTGTAATTTGATTTCATTATGCTGCAGTCTTGTAGGAAAATTTCTAGTTTGATTATTATACTGTGTTCTAACTGCAAATCTTCAGATAGCTTTCCTATAAAAATTTAAGCATGAAACAAGCATACTCCATTTAAAAAACTAAGATAAACATAATTACTTTTAAAAAATAACAGCAACTTTTACAATAGGCAAGTTCTGATTTTAATAATTACAACATTTTTACCCTTAGTAATGAGTCATAAATAGGTAAGAGTTACATTCATAAAGGTAGTTGAATTCCAGATAATGCAACAGGTCATGGTGGTGAAGTTTGAAGATAGTGTTCAATTAATTTTTTTAGTAAAATGAGGTGAATAGAATATTAATATACAACAAAAACTAGGAACCTTGAAATGCAAATAGCATTTTATATATGCTCTCTATTTTAGACAATGAACTACAAAGAATTTTGAAAATATTCAGTTTAAAAATATAACTATCCAGAAGAAGTTTTTAAAAAATAAATGTCCCATTCCAAAATCCAAAAATATCAAACCATAAAAAAAAATTACAAATTTTAAAGATGAAAACAGCTTCAACTTGATCACTATTACAATTCCTTATGTTGAAAATATCAGCAAAAACCTAATTGGGTTACTGAAATGACTTGTGAAGAAACACAACATTGACATAAATACTATAATCATACAAAAAGACAGGTATTAAACTCAGAAATCTTATACTTACAATTACCTCACTTAAAATGTAAATAATGAAGTAATCTAAAATATCAAATGAAATTCATGTAAACACTTTTTTATTGGAGGAACAGGAGATAAATGAGTGTGAGACTTAGGAACATCTCAAATAACCCTCAAATGTTTTTTGAAAACCTCAATGAAACAAAACAGATTATCACTGAAAACAATGTTAAAATCATCTGAAGAAAACCATACATCAACAGAAGAAAAGTAGCTGAAGCACTAAAAATAAAGTAATCAAAACCAATGCTAAATAAATATCCAGGAAACTCCTCTTTATCTACCGTATGTTACTACAAAAAAGCAAATTTAATGCCACCTACATACTTGTCCTCACCATCATGAGCCTGTAACCTTCTCTGGAGATCAACTGCCTTTTTGATTGTAACTCTAACTTGATGATGACTCAATACTATGGTTCGAAATGTTGTAATTGAGGAAATTAGAACTTGCCTACTGTAAAAGTTGCTGTTTGTCAGGTTTTTATATATGTATGGATGTGTATAGCTGGAATCTTTACATTAGGTATCTGTGACTTGTTGACAATAAACTTCAACAATAAACAAACAGCACACAGTCCACTTGTTTTAAAATAATATATTAAAATAAGTCAAACATATATATACACACATGTTTGTTATATTGTTGATTACCACAGTTGTATCTAGAGCTGTAAATAATTATCTTCTTTTTTTTTGTCAAATTACACTCAAGCTGGTTCAGTTACTTCAGAACATAATTTGACAAGATGAATTATTCTTCCTGCTCTGTTATTAGAAAGAGTCTATGATACTTATACTTTAAAATTGCCTCTATAACTATAGGTTACCAGAGTTGTATCGAGAGCTATATAAAACTTAAATTATTCTTTTTTTTTTCTGGTCGAAGTCCACATAGACTGGTTCAGTCACTTTAAAACACAATTGACAAAACAAATTCTTAATTTCTACTCTGTTATTGCAATACAGTCTATGATGATTATACTTTAAAAATCACCACTATATGCTCATTATGGCGAAACTCACAAACACATGCGATGTAGATCTATCTATATATATCTGTGAAACTACACTATAGATTTGTTCTTATACCCCGACAAAGGCTTAGAACTTTCCACAAACAACAAGACATTATGATGCAATAATACTCAAAACAATGACAAAAACTTAAAAGTTTCTAGTAAATGATGCAGTAATACAATAATTGTTAATTCACAATTGAACTACAGAATGTATGATTTGTAAAAAGTTATGTAACCAAACCTGGGATAAGCTATTGCTTCTAAAGATACAATATCTAAATCATAATACTCGCATTAAACTTAAATTGAAACAGTTATGTATGTCTAACATTGTATAACTTTTTGTTTTGAAGTAATTACCCTGTATGCAAGCTGTTCCTTTGAACAGTTTTTTGTTTTTTTGACTTATCATATTATGCTTTAGTACATTATAATTACTAAACGTTTGAGCTTTAACTTGATGTTTTTGCACGAAGATGATTGAAGAAATTGCTAATTTTAGGTATTTTTGATGTTCAAGATTACTTGTATCTGAAATTAAAAGTATAATGCATATATACTGATGAAGATACAATAACAGCAGGGGTCAAAATTTACACTTTTCCTGTTTCTCGAGTAAATCAAGTTTCATTAGGGGAAGTTAACAGAAAGGCCAGATATTCTGTGTGGGAAATCACTGAGTTATCCTTCATTTCCTGCAAACTTACAGGAAATGAGACCAAGATGTCAATACCCCTCACCTATACAGAGGTTATCCAAACCATGATGACCACGTTTTTTTTTTATTCTCTTACATGTTTTTCGAAAATTTGTTGCTTTTTCTTCCAAAGAGATAAGTATATGCAGTTTGGCAGTGTAAGGAAAGTGGGTGGTCATCTTTAATTATCTGATTCACAACTTAAATTGTGTGTTAATCTTGGGATTGTTTTTTAAATTTGTTTTTATTTCAAGACAAATATTAATAAATAGTTTTATCATTTTACCAGACTTATATGCTACTGTTGGGTTAAAATAGAGGAAAATGTATTTAGTGCGAGGGAATTGAATTTTCTTTGTTGATTTCTCACAGTCATATTTTTTGAGGGAAATCATTGAAATGCGAGGAAATGTGAACAAAAAGGTTACCTTCCTGTGAGGGTAATTAACTTTTTTGGAATATTTCACCCACTGAACAACATACAATACTGTGCAGTATTATCAGTGGCAGATAAAGTATTATAAAAGAAATAAAATACTTAAAGGTATTTGGAAAATTTGGTTATATAACCTCTTTTACAATAACTATGTAACAAATCATAACATATAACTAATTAAAAATATTTGTAACACTTTATGTACAGTTGCATCACAAAATGTAAAGTTTCACCCCAATTAAAATATAATTATGTAATTAAACTACACAACTATGAAAAAAGTAATGATAAAGTTGCAAACATCTATGTTAATATAGCACAAATGAACTTTCTTCTTAACCAAGGCACAAAAAATGTATTCTTGTTAACTCTAATAATATGTCATGTGTGTTTAATTTTATTTTCTTAACCTTAAAATTATGAAATAATCATAAAGAGATTTCTATGTTTTGGTGCAACTTTGAAGAAGAAAAAATCCACAGGAACCTCGCTGTTACTATATCTAGAATGTTTGCATTTTATGTAAATATTACACTTTCCAACCTTGCATTTACAACTGAAACTATTAACATGACTTTTGGACATTCTCCCAATATATATATATATTGAGTAGCTCAGCACTGAAAACGAATCTTCTGTAGGTAAAATACTTTGCAAAAAACAGTGGACTTATACCAAAATCTTGATAATAAATGGGAGGAAGAACTCATTTTTGAAAAAAGATTTCTCTGCGAAAGGTGAACCACTGAGCACAAAAGTTTTATTGTTCAAAAGATTTAGTGGTATATTATTATTGAAAGGCAATTTTAGGACTTTTTATCATATGGCATATATTTTAATCACCAAAACAGTCATTATTTATATACAATTAACAATGAATTTTAAGGTTAAAATTTCAGTCACATTCATAACTTCTTCCTGTCCCATCAGAAAAATTACCAAGGCTGTCACATAAAAGAAGTTATTCCTTGAATATTCATATTCACTGAAAATGAATCCCTTATCACTCTGGTTGAAATTGCCAAATAAATTTGTGATTGCATTGTTACTGTTATTACCTATAGTTCACCACAATATGTAGGTGGCCTGTGAGAGTGATTGTGTTAGTTTGACAATAGCCAGTGTTCTTATGTACCAATAGGAAAATAATTGCTTTGAATTAATTACTAAATTCTGAAGTGTCAATGGTGTTAAATAATCTGAAATAATGTTGAAAATTGATACAAATTCGAATTGTAAAAATGTTTGGTGCAGATAAATTAGTGAGCATGTGGATACCAAGAATATAGTTCAGATACAAATATATTTGCTTTTGAATTTCAAAGATGCTTCAGATATTCATTATTTAAATCAGATAGACTGAAATATGAATGCCCTTTATGCATTGCAAGCATGTCTCACTTATCTATAATTCTCCACTCCCACCTTCCAAATGTTAGGGAATATTAAATAGAGTCTGCTTTCTCAAAATAATTTAGAGATTCTTGTCAACAGGTGAGCTGTTCACTTTGATATGATGTTCTTCTGAGGCAACTGTATTCACAATTATTGGAATATATATATACACACACATTATACGATTTGCTGATAATGTGTAGGGCAAACTGTTGATGCTATGTCAGCATATATATACTTGTGCCATTGGAAACTTATCTTTCCAGTGGATATCACAATCATGTGGATGCTTAAAAGGTTAAAATTCAAGGAACTTGTGTAAAAATAATTAAAAACTAAAATGTTTTTAACAATTTTCAAATAATCAACGTTTATAACTTACACAATTAAAATCTTTATTCTGAGATCTTTTAACAATCTCAAAACAACCACTACGTGTTTCAACGCGTATCATGTCATCCTCAGGAGTGCTGAAGATTTTAGTTGTGTAAGTTAAAAATGTTGATCGTTTGAAAAAAAATGAGAATGCTTAATTTGTGTAACAATTCCTGTTTTCCTTTGGCTTTGAAGAAGGTATATTTTTTGCTTACTCTTAATTGCCTTGAGAGTCTGTACAGGTACATATTCTGCTACAGTGCTAGCCGTAATCCTGACAAAATTTCTGCTGGTCTCATTTTTTTTCCTCTCAGATATGCTATATATTTTCAATATTGAACCTTTTTCCTTTATACCTGAAGGTTGTGTGTCATCATCATCTCCTGATATTGGGGCTGTGAATATTTTTCAAAACTTGTTCTGTATTGATGCTCATCATCCCAGCAAACACACTACATATTTACTATGTAGTACTACATAGTGACATGGTAGTGGTTTGGTAATGTCTGAATAATAGGTAGCATATACATAATAATATCACAAATTAATCACGTTATGCCACTACGTAATAACATTATGTTTTATCTACATAGTTAACTGTAGAACATATAGTGCTATTAAGTAGCAATAACATGAGAATATTACATTGTATATGAAAAGCAAAAGAGTACATCACCTTGCAGTGTAACTAATAGGCTTTTCGTATTCCACAAATAGTATTTCTTTTTGGTGTTTAAATATTAGTTTCATGTATTTAATGTCACATTCAAATAGAAATATTATAAATTGTGTAAGATATAATTTCCATTTAAAAATATCAAAGGAAAATTAATTCCAACTTATTTGCCTGTATTTGTTGTAATTTGGATATGTCCGAAACTTCAAGAATGACACGTATAGCTTAATGACTCCAAGTTTGAATAAGAAGATCTCAACTGTCCAGCATTCTTAAATCAGCAACTTTAAATTTCCAAAATACTTCATCATCCAAAGGTATGTAATGACAAAATATATTTCCTAACATCCATATAGAATTTGTAGAAAGTTTAAAATCATTAACTAAAAAATAACTTTTAATAACTATGAAACTTCTATAGTTGCTAAGTTTGTGATGGTGAGTATGTTGAATGATCAATATTGATGTTGATTTATTAGAAAGGTTTGTGTTTTATTCTTTATTTTTTATAACTTCAGTAATATAACAGCAAAATAGTTTAATTCAGAAGTTTTATGACATTGAGTTGTAGTCAAAAGCAAAATAAAATTTACCAAGTAGTGTTTCAGCTAAGCCTTATGTTACATTTATGTATTAGGCCTAATGCTGAGACTACAAATAGGCCTACTATTACTACTATTATTTGAATAATTGGGTTTCCACAAGAATCTGGTTTTTACAATATACAATATTTACATACATTTCTATCAATACTAATGACATGGTATTGATCTATCATGTGATTGTTTTTTTATACATTTCAGAGATAGAATCTGTGACACGGTTTGTAGTCAAACCAATGGAGGATAATGAAGAAAGAAAGAGCAGTTCCACTGACAGTGAGTAAAATACTAAAATTAACATAAATATACCTTTTAACCAAACAAACCATTATTGAATCAATAAAAGCAAAATTCTCAAACTTTACAAAAATAAATCGGCACACATCAGTATAAAATTATTATTGCTTTACATTGGAATTTTTAAGGTTTCAATATTTATATATCGTAGCCCAACAATGGCAATATTCAGATTGCCATGCTAAATAAAATAAACTTCTATATAATTCAATTAAAAGTTGTGTCATCAAGTTGTAAGATTTAGTAGCCCAGCTCAATATTTGGTGGCCTGAGGTGCCCAGATCACCAGTTAAAGGCTACACTGCTTTCATCTGCACACAGTATTATGTTAACTGGGCAGCTACTTTTCCTTGTTCTGTATTCTTCCTTTAGATTACCAGTGGCAAGACCTAATAAAGCTGGATGAAATCATCACCAACCAAAAAATGTACACAGAAATTCTCCAATAACTTGCCAGTAAAGGGAGAGTGGAGGACATGGTTCAGGAGCCAGTGGATTCATGGGAAGACCTGGGCCAAATCTGTACCAAGCTACCAGAAAACCCAGACCAGAAAAAAAAATTGGTAAGTTCTACAATGAATAGCTATTTTTTTTATTGATACTCATTATCACACATATCAAATATATGCCAATTTGTAGATGTAATCAAGCATCCATCTGATCAAATGGTGTAACATAATTCTTCAGGTTGGTGTTCTGAGTGCCTTGGGAGGGAACAGTGTTGAAAATTCTGTATGAAGAATGTTTAAGAAGTTGGGGACTTTCTGCCTGTGGTCTGGCTTCAACATGAAGGGCAGGAAGAATAAACAAATGTTCCAAGACCTGCCACTGTACAGAATAATTATCAGTATATCTGGATATTCTCAATTTTAATTGATTACTAGACCACCGTGACCCGTTGGGTCAACCACTATTCAAAGGTTATGAAGAATTCAAGCTAATTTCAATATTGCACCAAAATGAAGGTTTATTTGAGATAATTTAATTAAATATTTCAGTCCATTCATGTTATTCATAATTCAAGAAAAGATCTTTGATTGTTGATCAGGAGTAAAAGGAAAGACCATTTCATTTTTCAAAAATGTGAAGTAAGAAGTTTCGTAAAGAGCATGACCGGTAGTGTGAATGATATTTTGACTGAGAAAATAAGCAAACAAACAAACAAACAATCTCAGAGTTTTAGTAGTTTATAGATAGATTTTTCAAGATCTTGTTTTTGTCATCTTACGCCTTTTAATGAAGATGGGAACATTGATAGGGAAATAATAGCTAATGCTCAGTGAGAAGTTTTCGTTTATAAAATTTTGTTGTTGTTCTCGACTTGATTTTTATTTTATTACCTCGTCTCCATAGCTACTATTTGCAAATAGTTAATAATATTGTAGGTCCATTTTATTGTTCTTTCTAAGTGCCATTATAATACATTTTCATCTCATCATTTAATTTCTGTTGTGCATATATTG
>NW_013669372.1:59817-80365 GCF_000517525.1 Limulus polyphemus
AAAGTGATTCATCAGGTGGAAAACGAAGTTTTATAATAATGGAATGTACAAAAAGTGATGCAAAAAATGGCGCTAACTCAGTAACCCATGGTCCGATTTTAACGAAACTTGTTTTATTCTGTTTCTATTCTCATTTCATTACAAATATGGCACTATTGTGTGCCGTTTTTGCTGTATTTAATTACAGACAAGCACACAAGTGATGCAAAAATTGGCGCTAACTCAGTAACCCATGGTCCGAT
Organism: Limulus polyphemus; assembly: GCF_000517525.1. Lineage (NCBI taxonomy): Eukaryota > Metazoa > Arthropoda > Merostomata > Xiphosura > Limulidae > Limulus > Limulus polyphemus. The sequence goes on from NW_013669372.1 coordinate 60,060, forward strand.
TTTAACGAAACTTGTTTTATTCAGTTTCTATTCTCATTTCATTACAAATATGGCACTATTGTGTGCCGTTTTTGCTGTATTTAATTACAGACAAGCACACAAACAAATAAACAAACAATCTCAGCGTTTTAATAGTATATAGATTATTTTGGTAGTGTAAACATGGTAAAATGTACCTGTGTAATTATTTTAAAAAAATTATTCATTTTATATAGCTTTGTGAAAATAAGCCCAGTCAATAGACTGACCGTACAATGATAATAATAGTATTCAAAAAGGATCAGTTAGGTAACAAAGAACACGACTATTTATAAGATATTAATGACATACAATATTTGTATTAAGTAATGTACTTTTATACCTCTACTTGACCTCATTACCACATTTATAAGTCCTATTATTTTTTTGAATTTATGAATTTTCCAGTGTTATAGAGATAAAATCCTAGCTTTGTTAAGTTTGACAATTTTATTGTAAATTGCAGTAATGAATTTTTTAATGATTCAATAGAGTCGTGTAGATAACTTCACCCCAAATGCCAGGATGCTGAGGTTGAGCTACAGATGGCATAAACATAAGCATGCATCGAGCAAGTGTAGTGAATGCCTATTCCTGGTAAATATATTGACAAATAAAATGATGCACTATTATGGGTCATAACTGTTAACTAATATACAGAATAAATATAGCAATTAAAATATACAGAAAATAATTTAGCCAAATTTGAAATGCATCCAAAACAAAAGTAAAATAGAGAATACAGTGACATCACTGCTAAGTCATATACTAACTTTGTCTGAGCTTCATATTGCATGAAACAAAATATTCATATTTGGAATAAACTTAGGTGCAACTTTATTTGTATAGCAAATGTTTATAATGATTAGTTTAACCAACATTGTTTTGACATATAACAACAATATAGTCCTTGGCAGAAATACGAACATACAAATCTCAGACCTTTTAATTTGTGATTTTATTGATAACTGTATTGGTCTGTCAAATTCAATTGGTCTTTTATATTTACAGGCACGAGCTGCTTTGAAATCTCCTAGGAAACCAATAACCAACTCGTACAGCAATATAGACTGATTCAGTAAAGAATAGACTGTATTAGAATTATAGAGATGAAAAAATGTATAATTTGTTTTGTAATTTATAATGTTGTATGAAAAAATGTAATAATTTGTTTTGTAATTTATAATGTTGTATGAAAAAATGTAATAATTTGTTTTTGTAATCTTGTATTAAAAATGTTTGATTTATTTTTGTAATGTTGTATCAAAAAAATGTATAATTTGTTTTTGTAATGTTGTATCAAAAAATGTATAATTTGTTTTTGTAATGTTGTATAAAAAAAATGTATAATTTGTTTTTGTAATGTTGTATCAAAAAAATTTATAATTTGTTTTTGTAATGTTGTATCAAAAAATGTATAATTTGTTTTTATAATTTGTAATGCTGTATCGATGATAGTGAATAAATGATATTACTTCTCACTTATCTTTGCAAATGAATATATTGAAAGTGTTTAGGGTGGAGCTGAAAGGTAGAAACAAGGTACTAAGAAGATATAGATACCAATGGGAAGTAGTATCAAGTTACCAGAAAAGTAGTTATAATGTAGTAGAAAGGTAATAGGAATGTACCATGTTGGCATTTTAAAACACCAAATTGGTCGTATATTGGTAGTTACATTATGTATTATTAATACATAGTAACAACGTCTCTGGTATTCCACTTTTATATAAATTAGATATGTAATCACTACCAAACCACTATGTTATATGTATTTATTACATAAATGTTTTTGCTTGGATATTACCCTTCTAATCTTTCTTCTCAAATTCTTGACATTCAATTTGGTTCTTAGCAGGATTTTTTTTTTTTACTTTAACTTATCATCACTCTTCTTCACTGAACATTATGATTAATTTCATTTGGAGATATCAATTTCCTGCACCATAATTATTTATTCTGATATGGTACATTACCTCCTCTCACATAAATAGCTATTTTCATTCAGTGCTACCCTCTATATTAAAAAAAAAAATGTTACTCATGCCACAAGCCTTCTATCTCCCCTCCATTGGAATTGACTAAGGCATGAGAGAAACATTGCTTTACAAACTTTACGACTTAATAAAAACTTGTGTATTTTGCCTATGAAAGCATTGTAATGTTTACAGATAATGTACCAAATTTCATTAACACTCACTTACTAATTTAAAAGTTATAGCATGAAAACTATAACAAGCACAAAATGGTTACAAGGTCGTCACATTGACCGACCCCATATTGAAAGAGTTAACTACAAATTGCTTTGGTTTTAGTCTCTAGTTCCTTATCTTCTTGTTATGGCTATTGATGTTTTCAGCCAGGATTTCACCCACACATTTTTCTATTTTCCCATTCTCCTTCTCTGGGTGATTTTGGTCTGTTGTCAGTCCTTCTGATAGCTTTTTCTGGCCATCTCAGCTGTGGTTTCCATCTTCATGCCTAATTTTCCACTGTTCATTGGCAAGGGGATCTGGCTTCTCCTAATGATTAGCTTCTTTTCTGGCTTATTTCATTCCTACATGGAAGTTTCTCAGCATCCATGGAGTTTTTCCGTCGTTGGTTTCTGGGTCGAGGATTTTTCTCTGTTCAATCCATTGTTCTTAGTCATGCAAATTTCCTCTCTTGAGTTTTGGATTGGGGGTCTTCTGTCTCCTCACACCTTTCATTTTCCCCTTACAGCAGGTATTTACTTTTTCTATACTTTACCTGTGGGTGTGTTCCTTCTGGATTTGTCATCCATCTCTACAGGCTGCCCTTCCAGATAGGGATACTAATGTAGTCATGCACTGCCTCACTTTGACTATGTTCGAACCACTCTCCCAGTGCTTCTTGTTTGTCATTCCCTTATGTTTTCCTTCCTTCTCCTATTCGCTGGTGGACATCAGTGGTCTGTTTATTTGACATAGATGTTTCATGTGCTCCTCATCCTTCTTCATACCTTCTCTTTTCTGTGGATTGTTTTTCCTTCCTAACACCTCTGCAGCTTGTGAGGATAACTTCTACATTTAGCTGCTTTTCCTTCCTTCTGTTTCACACTTTTATCCTCGTCCTAATCGTGATAAACTTCTATGTCTTGTACATGTTTTTCTATGTTATATTGCTTGCACAGCTTCCTTCTGTGGTGTCCATTCAAGCCACTTACTCCTTTGGGAACTATCCTTTGTTCGTGTTCTGCCTCCTTTGCCATTTAGGTTCGGTTCTTCATTTGATTGGCTTCTTCCTCCTTATCGTCTTCCTCCCATATTTTGTTCCATCTTTTTCTCATCTAATTCAACACCTTATCTTTTCATTGGCTTTTCATCTTCGTCGTTCTTAGGAGATACCTTTTCAATTGGGCATGTGGACTACCCATGATACGTTTGTCTCTCACTACTTGCATTAGATTGCAGTTTTATTTCTCTTCAGGTTATCTTTCCTTGCCTGTAGCTATTCTTGAGTATCAGAAATAAGTGACACTTTGAGTGGGTCCTTTTTCCTTTTATTAATGCTCATTGTTTGGATCCCACTCTGTGGCGAGTAGTGCCTGACTAGGTATTCTTTAACTGTTAAAATCCACACTGTCAAGCCATGTCGACTTGCATATTATAATTCCATGACCACACAATGCACACTCCAGAGATGGGGTGTTCCACAAGACTGCTTGTAGGTTTATTCTTGTGATAGAATTGCTTCGTATGTATGCCTGTCCCAGACTGTACCCACCCCTGGACTACATGGATAAAGCAGAAGGGGAAAGCTGCCCATCCCTGCCATGCCTTGTATTGAATAATTTGGTATGGTCTGCTCATAAAAATGGAGTTTCACGGTCAATCATTGTACTGTTTCAAGTGTTGTTATTCCTCTGGACTCTCCACGGTGTTTTATTGCCCTTTTCTTTTAATGGAGTTTGAGAGTCTTTACCACTTTCCAGTTCCAAGCCGCTGAGATGATAGACTGTAGAGGCATTCTCCTGAATAGGTTAATGACATACAAACAAAATATAGAAATGATTATAAAACCATTCAGTTGAGAGTAGAGTGGTGGTGTTCTGCTGGTTTAGGTGACATATCTTCCTATATGAAACATAAAAACAAATGAGAGTGAGACATCAAAATTGTAGTTCACCCCTTCGATTGGGATCCCTCATCCTACCCCCATGTAGATGTCGGTTCTCAGTGGCCAAGTTTTGGATTGTAGTTGACTTGCCACTGGTGTGATCCTCTTTCCTATCCCCACATGGCTGTCAGTTTCTGGTAGCCTGGATTGTAGATTTGAGTTGACTTACCGACATTATGATTCTCACCCTACCTCTGCGTGGATGTCTTGATCCGAACAGCATGGGTTTTGGATTTAGTTGACTTTCTGTGTACAGTCCTTCATGCCCTAGGCACTCTACACCTAGGGGCACATCCTTTTCATTTTACCCACTTTTATAATTTATGGGATTAAAGTTGATAAATATAACATAGTTTGGATCACTTTCTGACCATAGTTCTCTCCCAGTTAGATATGCTCCTTTGTTTTCCACCCATATATGCAACATTTTTCTACGATGGGTGAAGACTATACCTGGTTCAGAAGTGGTGCTGTTCTCCACATCAGATCTTAGAATCTGACTGTCTCTTCTTAGGGAGCGTCCTTCAGATGTTTCAAAAGATGCTTTTTTCTTTCCCTCAAACCAGTCTTCAGACCTATTCAATGTGAGATTTTAGCTATTTATATGAGAATAGGTAATGTTCTGTATTAGAAGCTATAATTTTCCTACATTGAAAATGTATTTCTGATAGGAGCTTACTTCCCATCCTTCCTCCAGCAGGGGTTAATTAGGGTTGTAGCATCTTGTTTTACTTCTGGTCATTTCATTTCTATAGTTCCGTTCGTAATATTTTTAAATGCTTGATACATCTACTAATGCTTTTAATTTTGTCTAACATCCATGTAAACATGGAAGAGTTCTGTTCTGGATGACTCCCTTGTCTGGACTTTTGGAGGCACATCTCAGATATTTGTTCATCTATGGACACTTTTCTTCTTGATCATTGGGTTCTTTGGATTATTCAGTCCAAATTTGACTATCTCAGTTTTTATTCTGTTTTCAATTTTGCAGTTTTGATTCTTTATCACAGCAAGGGGATATTGATGCCTTACGTTTTGTTTACTTGGGGGGCTTTTGTTCTCATTTGTTTGTAGTGCCAAAAGCAACAGGGGATTGTAGACTATTCTTTGATGTTTCCCATCTCATCTGTTACCTAGATATTCTTTCTTTCTTTCTTTCTAGCTAGAATCTATGAGAATCTTATGAAAGTTCCTTCCTTAAGATTTCTGGATTTCTCCCTTTTTAGTTTGGCTTTGGAATTATGTTTTCACACATGTAGTTAAACCATTAAGTTGTCTAATACATACACACACGTTCAGTATCAAGTGTCATCATAACATGAGTGATTGAAGGAGGAGGATTCCCACTAAGTAGTTGCCTCACACTGAATTTATCTCCCAGTTATCTTCTTCTCTAGAATTTCTCCTACTACTATTTATTACTGTCAAGTGTGGCTCATTTATGATTTTCCCTTTACAAGTTCCCTTTTATTACTCCTCCTACAGATATAGATTTTTCATTGATGCTTCTTTTCAGGGCGAGGGTGATGTGTTGTGGGACAATTATCTTTAGGGTCTGTAGTTGTAATAGATGTTCCATATCTACATTATTCTGTTAGAGATTTTGGCTGGTTCATATGAATATAAGGAGTTCCAGTTCTTGTTACACCATCACTGTGCTGTAATACAGACAATTTGACTGTGGTGACATACATCAACAGGCAGGGTGGGACTCAATCTCACATCATGTTTTTATCTGAGCTGATATTTTATTGGTTGTATCAACATTTTGGTTATCCAATGCTTGATGCAATCATGACAGCATCTTCTGGTACTCGAATAGCTTCCATTTCTGGGTACAGCTTCTCTGGCAGTGGATGCTTTGAGTTTGTCTTGGGTATTTGCTCAGATCTGTCCATACCATTTTCCAAGTCTTCTTATTGTCCCATGCTGGCCTGTTCTACCATGGTTTCCACTCCTTTTTCCAGCCTCAGAGATTATGTCCTATTAGTTTTTGGTACATCTTCCAAATGCCATTTGTCACCTACAGCTTCATGGCTATTTGTTATGTGATCCTTTGTTAGGGAAGCTGGCTTTTCTTCTTGGGTAACTCAAATATTACCACATTTTTGCCAACATTCCTCTTTGGCAGTATACCAATTGCAGTTATCTGTCTCTCAGAGATGATACCTGTGGAGTTTGGTTTCTTACCTTTCTCCAACTCATGGATGGCTTACGTCAGTACTTTCTAACGCACATATTTTATGAATGGTGCTTATCTACTTCTACGGAAAACTATAGAGCTGTACTCTTAGCCACTTTCAGTTGCCACAGACACATACCTGTGTTGGCCTCATATTTTCAGCTTCTCTTTAAAAATTTTCTTATTGTTTCTCCAATGAGTACCTAGCCTTTGTGGTCAGTGTTAATTCTGGTCTTCAACTGCTTGGCTTCTCCTTTTGAACCCTTGGCAACTTGTTCACTTTATCATCTTCTCTTTTATTGCTTGATTCAGGGAAAAGACATTCAGAATTTTTTGCCATTGATGTTTTTTAAACTTTTTTTTTTCTTTTGCCAAGAAGGCTCTGTTCTTATATCCTTTAAGAGCCTTCCCACCTGAGACTTGGACAAAAAAAAGAGATGGTCACTGCTCTATTTGTCTCAAATTGTGTTACCTGATCTAACTGACTTTGATTCTCCTTATAAATGTTTTTTGTCTGGTCAGTGCTGTTTGTTCCTGTTTGGCAAGACCAGTATTTTCAATAGAATTGACATTAGTTGTTTATACATTATGACAATTCTTGTTCCATGGATCATTCTCCATTCACAATAACAAATTTGTCTGTGTAGCTGATTCATCTTATTTATCATGATGTTTCTTAACACTTTAAGCAGTTATATCTCATCACATTTGGCCATGTCTTTGGCCTCTTGATTTCTGTATCTTTTAGCAAAGATCTTCCAGGCTCAATAGTTATTTTTCACATTTTTCTTCAGGCTGAATGGAATATGTCTCATATGTGATTTTTGCATATTCTGCCCAAAACCTAAAGTTACCATTGTTACCACCTGGGGTTGTGTCTTCCTTCCTCAGTGTGCTGTGCTCTTTTGGAATAGGTGGTCTGCCATTCCCTGTTTGGGCCTATGTATCCACGCACATCTGACTGAATTGAGTCTATCATTGGACGATGTTTCTGAGTCCAGTGGTGAACCCATCCCACCATGACTCATTACCATCCCCACCTATGACCTTTCTTTGAGTCATCTGAGGAAGGCAGATACTCCCAATTAGAAGTACCATCTTCTCTTTGCCAAACATCTTTTAAGCCATTCTTCTCTTCTTGTTTTTATGGATGGTTCAAAACTAGGTGATTCTGTGGGCTCTGCCATGGTTTGCTCACAGTAACCATTCTACAGTTTCTTTGTTCACTACCGAGTTGTATGCCATTTCTCTTGCCTTGGAACATGTAAAAGCTAAGCAGTAAACTAACTGTACTATTTACACTGACTTTCTTAGCTCTTTATTGGCCCTGGAATCACTTAATGTAAGTTCTCACCCTGTTTTTGTTAATATTCAGAAACAACTGGACACTTTTCACAGTCTTCTGTTTCTATCTTGTTTTTCTGGATACCTGTCCATGTTGGTATTCACGGGAACGAGCTTGCTGATACTACAGCTAAATTCATCTGCTCTGGCATTGGCACAGCCATAGCTGTCTTGTATATGACTTGTATATGTATAGGTCTTATGATCATAGCTTGGCTTCTCGCAAGTTAGCAGCCAACTTTGGGTGAATAAATTCATAACAAGCTTTTCCATATCAAACCAACTGTGTTGGCTCCACAGCTTCAATACACCATTACTGCTCACAAAACTGACCATGTGCCATGATAAATAAGGGCATCATTGATAAAGAGGTACACTGCTGAGATGAATACCATCTTTCCAAGTGTCCTCTAGATCCATTCTTTTTATAAGGATGATCCACTCACTGTCCCTCGAATCCAGTTATGCAAATTTATTTCAGGTTCTGCAATTTACTCAGAGTCTTCATGGTTACATATTTCTTGTATTCTATATCATCTTCATACACTACAGCTTATAGTTTTATTTCTTTAGTTTCCTTTTGATGTTAATTTGTTTCCACCTTTTTTACAATATTTCAGAGGTAAGTTTACCTGATTTGAATTTTACAATTTTATAATTAAAATTCATTTCAAACAGGTACTTACCTCTGTAATTTTTATGGACATGTTTTATTGATAACATGATTTCAAGTTCAACAAGTAAATATTTTCAGTATTTCAAAGGTAAGAACTTGTTTGAAATTCATTATAATTCCAAAAATGTATAAATGCTTTGTATAATTTGCAGTCTTTTGTCAGTTAATATTGCTGGATATACAAGATTGTTCATTTTAAGAGTTATTATTTTGAGATTTAATATTTAATGATTATTTAGTTTTCATAACAAGAGTGTCAAAAGTAAATTATTTTAAAAGCAATAGTTATAACAAGTTTCATTGTATAATTCTGTACAAGTTGTATGTTTTATGTGTGTAATCATTGTAATAGGCTTTTGTAATATTGTTGATGTCATCTTACTCAAAGCTTCTAAGTTTTTCTCATTATGTGAATATTGTTGTCTATAGAGGCCTAGATATTTCTAGATTTTCCTGTCGCTTGTCATAAATATGTGCAGATACAGAAAAAATTATAGTTATTAAGACAGAAATAGTTAGATAGAATAGATAGACTGTGTGATTGTGAGTTTAGCCATAAAGAGCATATAGTGGCAATTTTCAAAATGGAATCCTCACAGATTGTATTGTAATAACAGAGTAGAGAAGAAATAATTTGTTTTGTCAGTTGTGTTCTAATGTAACTGAACCAGTCTGTGTGGAATTTTTATGAAAAAGAGACAATTATTTAAAGCTCTGGATACAACTGTGGTAACTAACAGTGTAACATAAGTGAAATTATCACCAATTGTATTGTATTGTAAGAATGAAGTAACTAAACCAACCTGTGTGGACTTTGACAAAAAGGAGACAATTATTTAATGCTCTGGATACAACTATGGTAATCAGCGCTTATAGTAGTGATTTTGAAGTGAATTTTAAAGCTTGTATTGTAACAACAGAGATAGAGAAGAAGAATTTGCTTTCTCAGTTGAGTTCTAAAATAACTAAATCAGCCTGTGTGAACTTTTGACACAAAAGAGAATTATTTAAAGCTCTGGATACAACTGTCGTTACCCATGGAGTAATGTAAGTGAAAGTATTGCAGCTTTTATTGTAATAACAAACTAGAGGAGAATAATTTGGTTTGTCAATGGGTGTTCTAAAGTAATTAAACTGATCTGTGTGGACTTTGACAAAAAAGTGTAAAGAACTTTATTGTACCTACGTTTGACTTGTTTTGAATATATTATTTTAAAAGAACTGAATTATGTGCTGTCTGTTTATTGTTGAAATTTATCACGAACAAGTCGCTGATACCTACTGTAAAGAATTGTGGCCCTATTAAAACCTAACAACTATAAAATAGCAGTATTTGATGTATGTATGTCTGTATGTGCTAATTAGATTTGTAGCTGTTAACACTTAACTGCTCTAAAAGGTTTCACATGGTAGTTATGTATTTTACTTAAAATACAATTTTAGGCAGAACCTTTCCTTTCTCTTCTCAAAATTCAAAATAATTTTATATTTGAATAACAGAAGTACTTGAATTTTTTTTCTTTCAAGCAATATGTAATATACTAAAATATTTATATTTTTAGCAAGATGCCACAGTGCTCAACTCTCCAACTGGAAAGGAGTTATGACTGCAAAACTAAAGAACATATATAATCACAATGAACTAGCATTTATTCACTGTGCTACTGGCTACAAGAAAGTAAGTGATATTAGGTGTATCTATGGGCTCTGGAGATTATTGTCAGGTCAACATCCATGTGAATTTGGTAAGTTAATCTCACATGCATAACTTGTTTCTTTTTTTTTTATATCTCGAATAAATAAAATTGTAATAACTTCATATTTCTTACAAAAAATAAATAACAGTTATAAATATAAGCATGTATAAAGCTATATAGCAATCAACTTATTTAAGCTCATCAAGATAGTTACTAATCTTGCATATATAGGGTTTTTCGCAATGTTTTGAAGAGACTTCTAATAGGAGATAAGTGGAAAAATTATTAAAACCGGGAATAAAGTATCAATGTGTCTTGGTGAAACAAATCTTTGCACATAAAAAACATCCCCCCCAAAAAAATATATTCTCAATTAAAAAAACAAAAAATAATTATATTTTTATCATAATTATGTTTTAAAGGGATGTTTAAAGCTAAATAAATAAGGAAAGTAGTACTATGCTCTTCATTCATCCAGAATATCTATAAGTGTAATTCTACAGATGTAATATGACGCACTAAGTGGTAGAAATATAATTTTTCTTCCTACAACTTATGCTAGATAGCTTAGTAATCAGAGAACACCTTTGAAAGACATTCCTGTAAAGTCTTCTGATGAAGCATTAGTGTACTTCAATGAATACTTTAGTTTCACTTGTAAAGTGTCATAAAAATGTCAGAACTTTACTTTTCCTGCACTTAGCAGTAGCCAAACAATAAGGATTTAATACTTATGATATGTGTGAAATGAAAGACATAATTAATAAATATATACATCATTCTATTTTTGTATATTTTCCTAAATATTTTTCAATTTTAACTGTGATAAGTTAGTGCTATATTTGGACTACTAGCAAAGACACAAAAGTTCATCATGAAGTAAGTCTTTGAATGAAAGAAGAGTATGTAGAAATTAGTGAAAACATTTGTATAGTATTAGTATATATGTAGTGTATTTAATGTTCAATATATAAAATGAGTTAATCAAGCATTTTCTTTTGGAATAATTAAATCTGTGCTATATTAAGATTAAGAGTGGTATTAACTATACAGTATTCATTACCATACATTTATGTACTCTTTATTATGAAACTGGTTAGTACTTATGTCTGAGTATATATGATGCGCATTTGTTATAATCTCATAAAATAGGTTACTGTCAAAAACCTAACATTGATGGTGGCTCAGTTGAGGAAAGTAATTGGGGTTTTTTTCATAAAAAGGTAAGTACAACTTTGCCAAAATATTCAAATGAATATACAAACTCAAGCATCTTGCTTTTTACAGACTTTAGTAGTATGAGATACATAAACTCTACTTTGTTTTGGTAGTGCTTGTATCTTATCATACAGCCTTTATAGGTTGTTAAGTATAGTTTAATATTGTTAAACAAAGGATAATCCTACTGTGCTGAAAGCAAGCAAAGCTACTAACTGCTAAGTGTCTAAGGGCATTTTGCTTTTGTTAAATTGAGTAAAATTAATATTCTTGCCTTTTGTCAAAAAAACACATAAAATTAGTTGTCAACCATCTCAATAAGAAACTTATATTCTTGAAAATAATGTTAAATACATTTACACTATATAAACATTATTTCTTTCGTTATTAGAAGACAACAATGCATTTAGTATGTTTTACTAAGAAAACAATACTCTTCACAAATATAAAAAAAAAACTTTAAGAGTTTAGCTAGGAAAAATTGGATTTGGTGAGTTTTTGTTCAAAAAAATTTAAATATATTGTATGCCTTGTACAATCATTAAAAGTTTATAAGAAAATAATACTTAAAGTTCGATGACGAGGAACCCACTTTGAGACTAATAATGGCTGGAGACGGCTTGAATGGGTAATGAAGAAAAACTTTTATACAACAGCAAATGTACAACGTTTCGACAAGGTTTTGTCATCATCAAGCACCTGATGATGACAAAACCTTGTCGAAATGTTGTACATTTGCTGTTGTATAAAAGTTTTTCTTCATTACCCATTCAAGCCGTCTCCAGCCATTATTATACTTAAAGTTGTATAAGCCTCAGTACACAAATGTAACATGTTCTTTTAGCTAAATAAAACAAAAGCAGTTCTATATACTTAGATGACAGGTTTACCTCTCTGCACACAGTAGCAATCCTCACATTCAGATTTTATACATGTCACTAATCTTGAGCTATCTCCCACCTAAGATACATTATAACATGAACTGCAAAAGTGAATGACATAATCACCCTGGAGAATAGCTTTCCATCAAAAAGAGGGTGACACATCGTCCATGTGCATAACTTCCAATCAGCACTTATACTTGAAACTTGAAATTAACTTCATTCTTTTCCTCGACAATGTCCTTAATAGATGTTTCTTTAAGCCTAAGATTAATCATTTTCAAGAGATTTTGCTGCCTTTTTACAGTGTTAAAAAGAATTGAATTGCTATAGCAACCACAGATTCTCAAGCCATGGTGATTACTACTACTACCTTCTCCCAGGGTTCTGGTGATGTCCTTACTTTGTCTTAGCCAATGGTGGCTTGTTGACTGTAGTTCATTGTGTCATTTTTTTGTGGCTTTCATCAGGTAGAGAGACAATGTTCCTCCTCCAAATTCGTTTGTGGATTTGATCACTCAAGTATGTTCTTTACTTTTCCTTTCTCTCATGTCTTTTTATTCTTTCCATTCCTTACTGCATGATTCTCATGCTAAAGATTATTTGGTTTTTCCTCTTTCTCCAGACATAGGGGTCTGTGTTGACATTTTCCTGGATCAGCTTCATTCCCACTCTCAGATGCCTCATCCTCCTTGACTTTAGGATTCCATCAACATGACTTATGACCCTTCTCCTTTTCTCTTCATGAATTCCCAATCACAGAGTCTCTTCTGCCTGTTTGGAGGACTGATCCCCAGTCTACAGTAACACTTTCTAGTGTTCAATTTTCACATTTTTGCATTTTTGTCACCCATCTCCTTTAATACCTATCCTCTCTTAAGATCCCAGTACTTTCTCTGTGGATTTACAGTCTGTCCTTTTCAATGCATTGGCCATTGTTTTTTTTTCTTTGACCCTGCTCACTTGGTTTCTCTGTTTTGGGTCCTTCTGGTACATGATGCTCTTCTCTGTACTGTTTGTCTTCCACATTCTTACCTCCATCTGGCTCCCTTTTATTGTTCTAAGGTCTTTTGGATGTTTCAAATGCCTTGGAGACTTGAACCAATGCTGTTCTATACCAGTCCTCCCTCTCCACCTTGGTTTCTCATCTCTCATAACCTCATGGGTTTACTCACATTCTTCGACCACTCGAACCCCCTGACATCTCAATTTTCCCATTTCTTGTCCTCTGTCAATTCTCAACATTCCCCTTATGTCAGGTTGACTATTGCACATCTCATTGGTGATTCCCACCCTTTGTATCCAATCAGCTCAGGCCCTGTTGGGGCTCATCTGTCTCTGTTTGCAGGTCTTTGGACCCTTTTTGCGGCCAATGGGTGTGCCATTCAGATTCTTACAAACAGCCTTTCTCTTGAGTTTTCATCTATTCCTCCTCTGCCTTCTTTCCAATCTGCACCATATTCTGCATCTTAAGGCCAAGATATCAGATCTTTTGAGCATGAGAGCCATCAAGAGGTTTAATTCTCATCTTTTTATTGTCCCAAGAAAGACCGAGGATTGGCATTCCCATCACCAATCATTTCTTTCTCAAGCAGTATCTGGTGGTTCTTTAGTTTAAGATGTAGAGGTTTCTTCTTCTCCATTGGCCCTTTTGTCCTGTACTTTGGAAGACCAAAGTTGATGTCCCAGATGCCCTTTTCCTTATTCCAATTGCTGTATCCTCACATCATTTCAATCATTGGAATCAAGTGTACCAGTTTTGAGCTCTTTTCCTTTGTCATAATTGTAATTCCTGTTGTGGGAGTATTTGCTTGTCACATCCACAGTCTTTGACTTCAGTTCCATTTTTACATGGATGAGTGACTCCTCCTCACCATATTACTTCTTCTCCAAGAGGCAGCTTGTCTGAGCTGGCTGGTCACGTTTTCATTCCTGTCTTTGACTCAGTACTTGTTCCATCCTGAAGTCTTTTTAAATTCTTGACTCAGTCGAGCTCAGCTTTCCCCTATTTGTCTGTGAGACATGAAACATCTAGTCACCTTGACTCGGATAGCTCCTAGACTTCCTGTGTGAGAGGTTCTATATACTTTGGGAACTCTTGCTTCTGTGGAACATCTTGTCTCTTATATGAAGTTTCTTCAACAGACTTTAAGCAACCAATGGAAAACTTTTTATGATCCTCTTTTGTGACACTGCTAACTTCTCTTCTCAAGGACCTTTCTTGGTGACTAAATCATACCAATACTATGGTTAGCATCCCACTGCCACACCCCATCCTGATTTTTTTCTCTCTTCACCAATGCATCTCTTATTTGTTGGGGGGTGTCTCTGGATGATTCCACAACCTCAGGATTTGGTCTCCTGTGAAGTTTATTCCACATCAATTTTCTGGAACTCTTGACCATCCTTCGAGTGTATTCCTGTTTTTTTACTTTGTCTTGTGATCACTTGGTTATGATCCACTCCAACAATTCTACATCTGGTGGCAGATCGAATCTCTTGACTGGACGGGATTTTTCCTATGTGGTGGTCACTCCATTCTCAGGTATTTTGTTGGGTCTGTTCCCACTTGGACACACCAATGATCAATGCCTTTGACACTCCTCTCATTATCAAACTTCCCCTCTTTTGGTCCTTGGTATCTCATCCAACAGCCCTGGCTGTGAGTGCCCTCAGTTAGAAATGTTCTAATCTCTTTCTGTACTCTCCTCTTCATTTTCTCCTACACTTCTTGTCAGGTCCTGTTGGTAGCACCTTTTTGGCCAGCTAAAATTTGATATCCTCTTCTTCATTGACTGTCATTCAGGGTATTTCTTCCTCTGCCACTATCTCAGTCACTCATCCTCCAACCTCATATATATCTCTTTCACCCAAAAGTGCTATCCATTCATCTTCATATGTGAGATTGGTCCAGTCCTTTGCTCACTGGTCACTGTTCTCTAACTATGTAACCCTTTGATCTTGGGTCCTTTAAAGCTTCGATATTTGATTCAATTGCAGATCAAGAATGGAGATTTGTTTTGATTTGTTAGATAGGACAATGATTTGATATTTTCAAAACTACATAACTTCAGGTAAATTTTAGAATTTAGATTTTAATTGAGTGTGTATACTGGAACCTATTTCCTTGTAAGAACTTTTGTGTACCATTCTTCTTCCAGATGTTTAAGTACATTATAGTTTTTGTTTGTAGAAAGATTTACTTCTATACTCATTACTAATTGTGTGTAGAAGCACTCTACATAAATAAAGAAACCATTTTCTGTTTGATTTGAAATTTAATTCAGTTTATATATACCTTATAATATATATATATGCACATTTGATTCAATTCAAGATTCAATTTGATTCAAATATTTTGGGATGATTCAATTTTTAAAAATGTGGTTTCCAGGACCCTCCTTTGATTATCCGGTTTTTGTTGCCCTTCTACTCACTCTTTCTATCAACAAAAGTTGTGTGTTTTTCTGCTGTATCATCTGCTGCCATCTAACACCATCTGTCCTACTATTGCCCAACTTTTGCCCTTCTTTACCTAGTTGTTTGACTAAGGATTGTCAGTTTCTACCATCACAGGCTGTTGAGTAGCCTTTTCAACTATCTTTTCATGATTTTCACTATGGTTCTGTCTTTTCCTCTCCTGTTCTTTACACTTTATTTTTTTCTTCACAATTCATCATCCCCCTTGTCTGGTTCTTTTGCTCACTTGAAAACTTGACATGGTTTTATATGCTCTTACATAGGCCCCATTTAAATTTTTGACAACTTTCTCCATCTCTGTTTTAAAAACTATTTCCTTCTTCTTCTTGCTAATGGTCATCATTGCAGATCTGATCTTTATGCACTATATTCCCCCTGCACATTGTTTCACAGATCTTCCTTGATTTTATTCCCTGACCACTCCTTTCATCCAAAGACTTGGGCAACTCAGGAGGAAGATTGATCCTTTTCTCCCATATCCCTTCCATCAGTTTTGATCATATGGACCCTAATCACCTTTTGTGTCTAGCTCAGGTATTACTTGGCATGCATGGCTCCATTTTCGGCTCCCATAATAATTGCTTATTCTTGCCATGGGAACCTTTTTTCTCTATGCTTATATGATGGTTTCATCAGCTTATTCAGATTGTCTCTTCCTCCCTGGATGGAGATGCTCACAGGCTGTATCAGATCTAATTACATCAAATCCACCACTTTCTGGCCTCAAACTTTTAATGACCCTTGGATGAGATCCTCCAGGCTCTAATGTGGACTATATCCAACATCTTCATCTCCCATTGTCTCCACTAGTTCATGGTCTTCTCTCCCTTAGGATATCACCTCGTTCCAGTTGACTCATCATCTTTAATGGATAAGTCTCTTTTATTTTCTTACCTGTTTATCATGTACTCCTATTCACTTCTTGGAACCCCCCATTGGCTGGTGTTGCCTCACAGGGTATACTTATTACCCTAAACCTGCATCGAGTCAAGGGTGTAGGAAAAGGGTTAAAATCAATCTGCCCTGATTCTTGTTGAGATATCATTTTCCACAAGCCACTATGCTGCTATATATATATTTCATTGTCCATTCTAGACTGCACTTTGCATGGACTATCATGGAAAAAGCCAACACTAGAGGTGTAGCTGCCCATTGTAGTGGTCAACTTGGAGAGTGCCTCAATAGTTATGCAATCTCTTCAGAGAGAGTCCAAGTGCACAGCACAGTGCAGTGAGAAGTAGGGCAGGGGTGTCCATGTCAATGTAGTGCAGGTCATCCCTATTATATAATATGCCAATTTCCTAGTGGTTTCACCAACCAGAGGTGGCAAATTGTTTTTCTAATATGACAGGAAGGGACTTAGTTCCCATTCTTCTATATAAGATGAGTTAATTATACATCAGAACACTACACCTTTCGTCCAAATGACCTGTTGTGTGAAAATACTCAATTGGTCTTATCATTTTCCACTCATCCCTGCAATACATGAGAGTTCATTTTGCCTTCCTCCTTTTGTACTTCCATCTGGGCAAAGAATCTACCCAGTATGAGATGGATACAGTCTCCCATGAGTGCTACCTCTGTAGTAAGTTCCCACTGTAGGATGTCACACTTCATGGGCTTATCCTTTCAGTTGCCTTCTCAGAAGTGACCTCATCTAGACTTTGAAATTACACTGGCCTCTCCAATACATCAGTATGTGATTCTAGCTATTATGTGCAGAGAGGTAAGTGGATTGTTTCAGAAGTTAACATTTTCTTTCCTGAAAATGTATTTTTCATAGTTTCTTACCTTTCTACACACCTTACAAATCTTCCTTCCCACTATCAGTGCACATTATTCTTGCCTTGTCTAAGAATGAAGTTAATTTTGAGTGCAAGTGCTTATGAGGATCTACTGAGTCTGGAGGACGTGTTGCCCACCTATTGGTAGAGGGATATTGTCACATGATGATAACATCATGCACTTGTGCAGCTCATGTTATAACACGTTTTAGGTGAGAAATAGCTCAAGGCTAGTGGCATACACCAAATCTCAAAGGCAAACATGCAAGGAGTAGCTACTGTGTGAAGAGAGGTAAGTATCTATTGGAAGTAAATTTTTAGGTAAGGAAAATGTTAACTTTATAGAGCTTAGTTTTCAAGGGTATAATATATGCAGCCCAGTTACTAGTGTGCAGGACTGTGAGTGTGAGGTTCTGTGGTTCATGCCACATTACTGCTAACAAAATAGGTTGTGATACTCACTTTAGGGCCATTGGTGCAATATAACAATGATAGTTTTTAACACTAACATAGAGCAAAATACAATGTATAATTTTAAATGAATTCAGCAAGAAAGAAGGTATAAAAAGACTGTGTTTCACATAGATATAACAGCTCAAGAATTAAAATGTATAATATATATATGTGTGTAAATAATTTGTATAAGAGTACATGTAAGTATAGGGTGTTACCAAAGTCATTAAAGTTTTAAATCGTTTTTTGTTTTAATAACAGTCTTTTTGTTTCATGAAAACAAAAGTGCTCATTTTAAACAGCTGTAGTGACATGACTTAGAAAAATCATGGGGTTTTATGACTTTTTAATCACCTTGTATTAAATATGTATATAATGTACATCATATCACAAGTTGCTGGTATGTATAGTTCAAGAACATGCATTATGATAAAGAAAACAGATACATGGCTATTACAATGGCAGTAGAAGGTTGTGTGAAAGTTAGAATGTAATTGTATATATAGATAATATATTACCTAACTATCTATGCATTTTTTTGTCTACAAAAAAAATTAAATATATGTATGTGTGTTTGCAAAACAGAATCTATGAAAAGTTATAAAAACAGAATTATCATCTCTTGCAATATATAACTGAGCAAACATGCTACATTTTGCTTCTGGATCCTCTATATATATAACTGAGCAAACATGCTACATATTGCTTCTCAATCCACTATATATATAACTGAGCAAACATGCTACATATTGCTCCTGAATCCAGTATATATAACTGAGCAAACATGCTACATATTGCTTCTGAATCCACTACGTATATAACTGAGCAAACATGCTACATATTGCTCCAGAATCCACTATATATAACTGAGCAAACATGCTACATATTGCTTCTGGATCCACTATATATAACTGAGCAAACATGCTACATATTGCTTCTGAATCCACTATATATAACTGAGCAAACATACTACATTATATGTAGTGGATTCAGGAGCAATTAACTGAGCAAACATGCTACATATTGCTCCTGAATCCACTACATATAACTGAGCAAACATGCTACATATTGCTCCTGAATCCACTATATATAAGTGAGCAAACATGTTTCATATTGCTTCTGAATTAACTATACATAACAGAGCAAACATGCTACATATTGCTTCTGAATCCACTACATATATAACTGAGCAAACATGCTACATACTGCTCATGAATCCACTGTCTATAACTGAGCAAACATGCTACATATTGGTGCCTTTGGATAAAAGAATAAAACATATAATGACTATGTGATTGCATACACCCTTGTTCATGTTCTTCTACAGATGATCTCCTCAACGTGGATTCCTGTACGTGGTGAGGGGACCTCCCAGGGAAGGTTCTGTATTTTCAGTTACTTCCTTTGGGATCTAAACATCCACCCACGTGTTTGCCATGCGTGGCGACCGTGAAGGGGAGGAGAGGATCCTGGTGGTTGAGTGGTGTCTGGGGCACTGCAAACACACCACTTTGGCCTTCAATTCCTGTTGACGAATGACCTTTGGGTGACGTCCCAGGGTCAATCGGCTGGTCCACTTGGGCTCGGGTCAACTGAGTACCAGTGTTGGGCATTCTCATCGGTGTTGTGGACATCGTGTTTGATGTTGGTGTTTGGGTATAGTGCTCACGAAACTCTGGCGTTGCTGCAGTGTCCTTGTTTGGCATTGTAGTGCATCCCCTTGTAGGACTCCATGGCAGGTGGGGTCAGTGGACACTGAAACTTTTTGTTTAATTATGGATCCCCCCAATCAAAATGAAATAATAGTAAAAACTCCTCTTATTGGTAAACGACCATGCCTAGAAGACTGCACAGCCATCTCCACCACAAGGTGGCCCTGTATCTTGCTTTCTAATCTTACATTCACTATCTGATAAATCTTTAGGGCAAATGACCCCCTTTTTTATTCAGAAGGGCTTAGAGGGGCTTGCTGGCTCTCCAAAATCAGTTAAGAAACTCCGTTCTGGAGACATCTTGGTCGAAATATCCACAGCTAAGCACAGTGAACGCCTCTTGAATTCAAGGGCCATTGGGGATATACCTATTGAGGCTACTCCCATGCTTCCTTGAATTCATCATGAGAAGTTGTTGTTGAGAGGGACTTGAAGTCTATCCCCGAGTCAGAGATCCTTGCTGGTCTCTTCAGCCAAGGAGTTTCAGCTGTTCGGCGGATCTCCACTCGTAAGGATGGTATTATGGTGCCAACCTCAGTTCTTATTTTGACATTTTCATCACCACGTCCACCGGCCGCTGTTAAGGCAGGTTATTTGAACTGTAAGATACGGCCCTATATTCCCAACCCTCTCCGATTTTTTTCAGTGCCAGCGGTTCAGTCATTCAATGACATCTTGTCGTGGTTCTATAACGTGTGCTCATTGTGGTGGCAAGGACCATGAT
>NW_013669372.1:81365-82218 GCF_000517525.1 Limulus polyphemus
GGGAGTGCAGACAGACCTTTCCGTGCCTCCATCTGAGTGTTTTTCACGCCATATGAGAGGTCTTCTGCCCTCCATGGTTAATAGAGTTGATAGGTCTACGTCGACTCCAATCTCTTTCCCCACTATTCCTTCCAGTGACTGCCTGGGTCAACCTCCTAGGGCACCAGCCTCTGGTGTCCGTGTGAGTCCTTCTTTGACCCCTAAAAGCAGGACAATCATTCGATCACATCCTCAGTCGCTGGATTCTCACACTGATAACACGGATCTGCCCACTCGATCAAGGGCAGGATCCATGGAGGTCAGTCGACCTCCCTCTAGTAAAGAAAAATGGCGTGGTCGTAAATCGAAGGGCTCCTCACCCTGTTCTCCTACATAACAATGGCCACTTTAATACAGTGGAACTGTCGAGGTTTTCATTCTAATCTCGATGACATTAAGGTCTTGATTGACTCTTATCATCCTGTGTGTCTATCCATGCAGGAAACATTCTTGAAACCTGCCGATACAGTCACCTTTCAGCAGTTTTCTCTGTCCCGGAATGACAGGTTGTGTGATAGGCAGGTGCATGGAGGGGTGGCACTGCTGGTCGACCAGCATGTGCCCTCCTTATCTGTGTCTCTCAATACACCCTTGGAGGTCATAGCCATCCGTGTTTCCTTAGGTTGTACCATCACTGTTTGTTCTCTCTACCTGTCTCCTGGGGAGACTTATGATCAATCAGACCTTGATGCTCTCGTTGATCAGTTGCTATCCCCCTTTTTACTTCTGGGAGACTTTAATGGACACAACCCCCTGTGGGGTGGTGCTGATATTGATGGGAGGGGTCGTTCCATTGAGCATATGCTCTCGGATC
>NW_013669372.1:83197-84225 GCF_000517525.1 Limulus polyphemus
CTATGCTCAAGATCTATCGAGCACTGATTCAATCCAAACTTGACAATGGGTCTATGGTTCTGCCAGGACCTCGGCCTTGAAGATACTGGACCCCATTCACCATCTGGGGCTTCGGATGACATTGCTGTCCCCAATGATCAGCCCATTCCACCTTGGCTTATTACCATCCCTTTCTGCGACCTTTCTCCGAGTCGTCTGAGGAAAGCAGATACTCCCGATTGGAAGAATCATCTTCTTTTTGCTGAGCATCTTTTGAGCCATTCTTCTCTTCCTATTTACACGGATGGTTCAAAATCGGTTGACTCAGTAGGTTCTGCCATGGTGTGCTGTGGCTCGGTAGTTGCTCGCAGGATCCCCTTTACAGTTTCTGTGTTCACTGCCGAGTTGTATGCTATTTCTCTGGCCCTGGAATCGCTTAACGTTAGTTCTCACCCTGTTCTCGTCGATATTCAACACCGATTGGCCCACTTTTCTCTATCTTCTGTTTCCATCCTGTTTTTCTGGATCCCTGGCCACGTCGGTATTCACGGGAACAAGCTTGCTGACACCGCAGCTAAGTCCATCTGCTCTGGTGCCATCACGGACATGCCTGTCCCATACATGGACTGTGGTCCTGTCTTTAAGGCACGGCTTTGCGCTAGTTCCCAGTCAACTTGGGGTGAGCAATGTCATAACAAGCATTTCCAGATCAAGCCTACTGTTGATCTTTGGCCATCTTTCTTCCGTAAGGAGGAAGTAGTCCTGGCAAGGCTACGCATTGGTCACAGTTTTTTAACCCATCGTTTTCTTTTATCAGGTATTGACCCACCGATGTGTAGCCATTGTGACACTAAAGTCACAATAGCCCACATTTTACTGTCCTGCCGTCGTTATGATCGTGAGTGGCGACATTGTTTTAGACACATGTTTTCTAAGAGTTTACCTCTGACATTGAACAGTGTCATTGATAATGGTGACACTGTCCAATTAGATTGTATTTTTAATTTTTTATGCACTATAGGTCTTTTTATTTGTATATAAATCTTTTA